>NC_142929.1:126754768-126799768 GCF_046866305.1 Octopus bimaculoides | reverse complement strand
CTTCAGGAAAACCATTACAAATTGCATCTGTAATGAGCAATGCTTTAATCGAACATTGTAAATATAATCAAATTATTATTGTATATTTAAAACTGTAAATATTTAATCGATACAGCTACTTCACCCCTTTTATGTTTGTCTGTCCTTGTTCGTCCCCTCTTTGTAATGCCTTTATGACAAATATTTATGAAATAAAGTAGCTTGCTTACCAACCACATGGTTCCGGGTTCATTCCCACTGCGTGGCACCTTGGGCAAGTGTCTTCTACTATAGCTTCAGGCCGACCAAAGCCTTGTGAGTGAATTTGGTAGACAGAAACTGAAAGAAGCCCGTCGTATATATATGTATATATGTGTGTGTATATGTTTGTGTGTCTGTGTTTGTCCCCCCAACATCGCTTGACAACCGATGGTGGTGTGTTTACGTCCCCGTAACTTAGCGGTTCGGCAAAAGTAGCCAATAGAATAAGTACTAGGCTTACAAAGAATAAGTCCTGGGGTCGATTTACTCGACTAAATGCGGTGTTCCAGCATAGCCGCAGTCAAATGACTGAAACAAGTAAAAGAGTATAGAGTAAACAGAAAGTTAAAAGATGAAACATCATTTTGAATCCGATGATATTTTTATAATAAATCCTACAAAACTGAAAGAAATTAAGAAACATGAAAACGGAAAAAAAAATGATAAACATGGAAATTGAAAAAATGAATATTTTGAATCTTTGTTACTCTTTCACTTGTTTCAGTCATTTTACTGCGGCCATGCTGGAGCACCACATAAGCATTTTTACCCGGCTGATAACGCTTCCGCCAGCTTTCCGCCTTTAAAGAAAGGGAAACTAAAAGTATAAAAAGGCGGTGAACTGGCAGACTCATTTGCATGTCGGACAAAATGATTAACGGCATTTCTTTCGGCTCTTTACGTTCTGAGTTCAAATTCCGCCGAGGTCGACTTTGCTTTCATCTCTTCTGTGTTAATAAAAAAAGTACCAGTCAAGTACTGAGATCGATATAACTGACTTACCCCGTTCCTCAAAATTGTTTGCCTTGGGCCAAAATTTGAAACTATTATTAAAAAACCCATGTTATATGTTATTTTCAATTTCGCATTCTTCCTGACATTATTTACAATTTTATCTGGTATTTACCTGCCTCTATGTCAATGACAATTCTATGTAATTTAAATTATTTCGTTACAGCAACACAAAAATTTCTGAAATACTAACAATTCTCTACAACATGAATATATATTCACTGCAAATCACGCTAGTTGACAGAACGCAACATATTACAAAACTAAACAAAACGCAAAACACGAATTACGTAGGTACAGGCTTGATTATGTAGTAAGAAGTTCGCTTCCCAACCATGTGGTTTCAGGTTCATTCCCACTGAGTGGCCCCTTGGGCAACTGTCATTCTCTAAAACCCCCAGCCGACCTAAATCTTGTGAATAGATTTGCTAGATGGAAACTGGAAGAAATCCGTCGTATATATATATATATATATATATATATATATATATATATATATATATATATATATATATATATATATATATGGAAGAATTTACGAAAAAACAACAACAGACCAGGACAGGTGGTGTAAACAACAAAGGGATGTATTAGTTTAACGCTTGGGAATAGAGAAAGTCTTTAACGTTTCGAGCTACGCTCTTCAACAGAAAGAAATAAGAAAAACAAGGAGAGAAAAAAAATAAATGTAGTGGTCAGCGATCTATCATGGCGACATATATATATATATCTGTGTGTGTTTGTCTTCTACAATTGTTGATAGTTTGCTTACATCCCCATAACTTAGCGGTTCAGCAAAAATAACCCTGTGAAATAAGTACCAGGTTTTAAAAACTAAAGTACTGGGATCGATTTGTTCGTCAAACCTTTCAGAGTGGTACCCCAACATGACCGCAGCCGGAATTGTGAGAGGAGAAAATTAGCTACCATCAGGCGCAGGCGTGGATACGTGGTAAGAAGCTTCAGTGGGCCGGAGCTTCTACTATAGGTCCGGAACCCACTGAAGCTTTGTGAGTGAATATGGTTGAGTGAAACTGACAGAAGACGGTCGGATGGGTGGAAGGATGGAATGCTGGCCCCCTCCTTATCATTATTTATTTTAATGACATCGTTGACATCATCAAACACAACAACATTAGAATTTTCGTGGATAACTTTAAGCTTCTGATGATCATCGACAGGACATGGAACCGGACTAATCTCCAATAGGATCTGCTCGCTGTTATCCGATGGGTGGAAAAGCATAATGTGCGGTTAAACGAGAATAAATTAGAATCAATTCACTTTGGTAAATCGGCTGCACTTAAGCTATCGTACACTCTTCCTTCGGGCGAAAACCTCGATGCATCAAACATCGCTAAGAACTTCGGAGTAACTGTCGACAACAACTTAGGCTGGAATGCCCACTTGGACAAGAAATTCGACATAGACTGCAGGATGTGCTCCTGGTTCCTCAGGAAATTTCGGTCAACAGAGGCTCCAACCATTATCCTTCCTTCTCCGCCTTCGCCCGGTCTCACCTTGAATAATGTTGTCTGTTGCGGTCTCTCTGCACCAAACAAAATACAAAAATTGAAGCATCCCAGAAATTGATCACTAGGAAAATAGACGACATAAAAATAGATATGACAGGTTTTGATTAGTGAGATCGTCTCGAAAAACTCAAACTTCTACGCTGCCCTCCAACACTGCCGTGAGCACTGTCATTTGCACGAGGTGGAAAATATTCCAACAACACTGCCTAAATGTTGATGGCATCAACTTTAAAATTCACCCAAACCATCCGTCCTCTACAAAAACCATCCTCGCGTCACACCACAACACTAAAACAGAACTATTTCACCTCAACTGGCCCTGCTCGCTTTACCGTCATGTCAAAACACATAAGAAAAACAGCCAGAAACCGTTTGAATGGTATAGGATTTTAACATTCAAAAGGTTCCTGGAGAAATATTCCCAACGAATTCCAGATAAACCAACTACACCCGGATATATCTCTGCAAACAATAACCTCTTTACTCAAATAGTCTATGATGATCAAAGAATGACAGTAATACGAAGCATCATTAAATGTCTTTTCCAGGAGATGCTAAGTTAGATATATGGCCTGGGCAGATCCTGGGCGAAACTTTTTTAAGTATTTTAAGTATATATATATATATATATACAGGTGTGTGTGTGTGTGTGTGTGTGTGTGTGTGTGTGTGTGTGTGCGTGCGTGCGCGCGCACATGTATCTATGTGTCTTTGTGTATGTATTTGTGCTCCCACGCCGCTTGACAACAAGTGTTATGAAGTGACAAATTTCACGAAATCCTTTGTAATTTAGAAGGGACACTATAGGTCTAGCTTTTAAGAAAAAAAAAAAGAGAAAAGTATTAAAAATGATAATTTGGTATTAATAAATTCATAAAACTACGTACGAGTCCCTTTTTACTAAGCATAAAAGAATTTCAGACTAGATACGGGATTAATTTTGGTATGGGAGTGTGGGAATGTTACATTTAGTTGACTGCACACTAATACAGAACTGGTTTTTATACCTCCGTGTCAGTAGGTTATTAAAAATGAAAAAGATGTTATATATTTTACTCGCAAGATCTTTAAAAAGAAAACATAAAAAGAAGCATTTCTTCGTAATTTTTATGTATGGGAAAACGTTTGCTTTCCAACCCACTGCGTAACGCCACGGCCCAACAAAAATTTTTGTGAGTGGGTTTGGTAGATGGAAACTGTGTGAAAACCTGTCATGTACTTACATACATACATACATAGTACGCGCACACACACACACACACACACACACACACACACACACACACACACACACACACACACACACACACAACACACACATATATATATATAATGCTAAAACTCAAAGTTTGTTTTCCTGTTATTTGATTAAGATGATAAAAAGTACAAATAAAATGGTCATTTCCCCCTTTAAGAAGAAAAAGTAAAATGAAACTGAAAATGTTGACACTTTAAAGAGTCGTCGTAGCTACCGCCGTCCGCCCTTTTTCCTTGCTTTCTTTTCCCTACCCTTAATTATTTATGCAATTTTCGAGTGAAAGAAATTCTCACTATATTTTTATAGGATATTTTTTGAATCACGAGTACTTGATTTTTTTTCCTAAAGAGAAACTTGCTATTTTATTTGAAATAAAAAATATTAATCGTCATCATCTTAATCCAAAGGCAGAAAAACAGACAGAGTGACTATACCCTTATAGACGAAGATGAGTTGCAATGGGAGGAATTGAATCTCATAAGAATGGGAAAACAAACAACAAATGGTTATACCTTATAATGAAACGCTTTTAAGAGCATTCAAATGCCACTGCAACGTTAAAATCGTTGCCCCAGTAAGATCAGTCAAGTATGTCATCAAGTACATGCTGAAAGGAAATAACGAAACTACTGTTCAAATAAACAATGATAACAAAATTAGTCAATATCTAATGGGTATGTATATTGGACCATCCGAAGCAGCTGTATCTATTCTAGGATTGTCGATTCATGAAAGAGCACCGGCAATAGTGAAACTGCAAGTTCATTTACCAAATGAACAAAGAATATTTCTCAGAAGTAATGAAGATATACGTATATGGCTGTCAATGAACGACATATGAAGACAACAGTGACAGAATTCTTTTCATTGTGCGTCAATGACGACTTTGCAAAAGCATTACTTTATGCTGAAGTACTCTTTGTATTTCACTTGAAATAGTAGTAACAAAGAGTGGCAAAGAAGAAAGCGAGGACCAGAAATTGAAGGCCATTTGAACGTTTTCAAAGAAGAAACACTTGGTCATATTTATGTTGTCACACCAAAGGCAGGAGAACTGTATTATTTAAGAATTTTATTGCATGGTGTTTAAAATATTTTTTCCTTTCTTGCTGCGCATCGACATTTCAACTTGGAATGGTTGTGAACCTACGGGTCACGGCGGGTACATCTAATGTGTATATATATACATACACACACACACACACACACACACACACATATATATATATATATGTATGTATGTATAAGAAGGGATGACCACTAAGTGGACGTCCTATATGCTAGAAAGAGGTCATCAACGACCCAACCACAAAGAAACAATGTTCTCCAGAAAAATTTCGCAAAACACCAGAACAAGACAAAATGAGAAATATACAGAATAAAGAATTAATTGCATACCGGTTTCGAACATTAAGGTCCTCATCAACACATTCGTTCTAGAATCAATATAATTTGCAGAACTATAGTAAAAATTCAAGACCGTTACGTTATATTCCGTTACTGGTTTTGTTTTGCGCCAAAAACACAGCGCAGGGTGCAAGAATATTTATGAACAAAACATTCAAACACTAAGGTTTGAAATAAGATACTGTTTATATCATCTGTCGATAAAATTTAAAATTGATCTAAACAATTTTTTTAATTTTAAGAGCAAAATATATTTATCTTAGCTTCAATGATAGAAGAAAACATGAAGAATTTCATAGTTTTGGTCTTATGCAACAAAAATTTGTATCAAAAAAGTTGTGAGGTTAAATATCATGATAAAAAATATAAGTAAGGCAAAAAATTAGATTTAAGTATAATTAACTTTTTTATTTTAAAAACAAACTATATTTTATTTAAGCTTAAATGATAGAGCTCAATTCGAGGAATTTCAAGGTATCGATCTCATACAATGAAGTTTTAAAAGAAAAAAGTTAGTGTTTGTTTCTCAATTTGAGGGTGATAATATAGTTCTATACTTTTTTTATGAATATAGTTCTATAAGGGGATTTATAATTTAAATTTCCTTATTACCCACGAAGGGCCAACACAGAGGGGACAATACATCTGATTTTAGGGTCAGAGAAACGCTTGGGAAAAATAAAAAGATGATATTAAAAATTAAATACAATGAGAATATAAGAAAACGAATGATAAGACAGACCGGAAGACATTACGGATGGAGTGGGAGGACGGGTTATGTTCGGACCCCACGAGCTCCGCCTCGCCACTGATACTTAAGATAAACCTTGTGCCGCGTTCATGCGGTTACATCCACTCGTAACATTCGAGCTACATTCTTCCATCGACTCTGAAACATTTTCACAGTCAGGCATTTCCTCTCTAGGCCTATCTTCCATTTAAGGTGGTAGGTGAAATAATTCACCAGTGCAGAGCCAGAGATGAAAATGTCCGATCTTAACCCTTTCATCCTCGTTCTCCAAATAACCTCTCTCGCAATTGCTACCACAGTGAGAAAACAATTCTTACCTTCTTTCAAGAGGAAATCCGGCGGGTCAATTTTTAGTATAGACTCAGTCGACAGCTGTACTCTTCCTGTACCTGACAACAGTTGTTCAGGACAAACCCACACATCCGACACCTCCGAACATTGTACAATAACGTGCGGGACGGCTTCCCTATCCCACCCACATCTTGGACAGGTCGAAGGGCCGGGGCCACCGTGCCTTGTGAGCTTGTCCCGAACAGGTAAAGCTCCTCGGTAGCACTGCCATGCCAGAGACTTCTGAAAGTTATCCAGGGTCTTCAGTTCGAATGTACGTCGGAACAGACTGACCAGCTGATTATCGTCGAGACCTAGGGTTTCCCCTAAAGCATCGTCACATTTCGCCTCTACAAGCCCTCTATAGAAGAATGCGGTGGAACCCTCACTGCAGGCATTGCCCAAGCGACGGAATAGCAGGAGGGCCTTACGACACTCCGTATACCATGTACTCAACTTCGATCTTCGATGCAACCAGGTTTTCCATCCACCGAAACTAGTGAACTTGGGAAACATCTGTTTCACTAGCGGAGACCACACCCGTTCACCATCCAGGTAGAGCCACAGATGCCTCAACCTCAGCGCATGTTTGCGCATCAACAGCCAAGGCATCCCTAGCCCACCCTTTAACGGTTGTTGACAGCAAATAGAGCGTCTCACAAGCGGTTTCGAGCCCTTCCACAAAATGTGGAAGAGCTGTCTTTCCAGCTTGATCAACCACGAATCAGGGCAAGGAACGATGGTTAGGCGGTAGGTGATAACCGATGCGATGAACACATTGGCTACCTCCACCCTCCCTTTCAGGGATAGCCACCGCCAAGACCAGGTCTTGACTATGTGGGTCATCCTGCTCGTTACCTCGGCCCAGTTCTTCTCTATTTGGAGGTCTGGTCCAAACCAAACTCCTAGCAACTTAATCGGGCCCTCCGTCCAACGTCCCACGACGCTATCAGGAGGCATCGACTTGCCTCTCCAGGTGCCGAGCTGCAAGCCGACTGACTTTTCACGATTAACTTTTGCTCCTGCCACCGTCTCGTAAACCTCAATGGCCTTGCCTACCTTCTGTAGGTGATCCATTTTGGTCACGATGATGGTGATGTCGTCCGCGTAAGCTGAAACCGACTTTCCACAACCTGGCTGTCTCGGGATGCCGCTCAATTTTCGCAGTAATGGATCAAGAGCCATCACATACAAAAGCGGGGAGAGCGGACACCCTTGACGAACTGAACGTTTGATGTTGAACGGCTTCGATAAGAAGCCGTTCACCCGATCTACCGAGTCGATGTTGTCGTAAAATTCGATGATCCACCTGAGGAAGCCAAGACCTAGGCCGAACTGCGCCAGAACGGACACTTGGTAGCGATGGTCAACCCTATCGAATGCCTTATATTGGTCTAAATGGACCAGTGCCCCACCCTTGCCAGAATCACTATCAAACCTCGGCGAAATTTGAACTCAGAATGTAAAGACGGATGAAATGCCGCTAGGCATTTTGCTCGGCGTGGTAAAGTTTCTTATTTCTTTATTGCCACAAGGGGCTAAACACAGAGGGGACAAACAAGGACAGACAAAGGGATTAAGTTGATTGCATCGACCCCAGTGCGTAACTGGTACTTAATTTATTGACCCTGAAAGGATGAAAGGCAAAGTCGACCTCGGCGGAATTTGAACTTAGAACGTAACAGTAGACGAAATACCGCTAAGCATTTAGCCCGGCGAGCTAACGTTTCTGCCAGCTCGCTGCCTTAGTTGCAAAAAATATTAAAGAGGAAACTAAAGTAGAAAATCAACTAAACGTTTATTATTCTGTACGCCTGCTAAAATCCACGTCTTCACCTACTGCTTAACCAATTATAGGATGAAACATACCTAATAAGGATTTTTACGTCATTTAGTTGGTCACATAGCTTACGACTATAAAAGTGTTTCTATTATGTGACCAAACTCTTTTATTTACACGGTTGATTGTTTGGATATAACAATCTAAATATGACGTTTGGATATAATGATCTAAATACGACCAACTAAATATATAAATAGAATATACAATTTGACAGTCAATCCCGCCCACCAAACAGCTACATTTATTTAGCCTGACAACTGCTGCTATAGATTACGTCATTAATTGTCGATATCCTTTTTGGGGAAGAGTCAGTGAAAATTAGGGCCGCTCACTTTCGTAAAATATGTTTAGCTGGAGTTAAAGATACGTTAAACGATTTTCCTTTTAAATTGTTTCTGGTACAGGCACAAAGCCTGAAACTTGAGGAGAGATGTTGTACTGACGTCGATGTTATCAGTACTAGACTGGTATTTCATTTTGTTTACCTTGCGAGGCGGGGATGGAAAGCAAAGTTGACCTCGGTGGGATTAAAGCTCAAAACGTAAACTGCTGGAATAAATACTGCAAAACATTTTGCCCCGGCCCTCTAAGGAGTCTGCTCGTTCGTCACTTTTTTCTATTGAATTATTATAAACTCGATTTTGTATTTGGTTTGTAACAGTGGTTCTGAACCGGAGTCTATGTAAGATTTTTGTGGGGTCCATCCAAACAAGCAAAATGGTATATTGGGGATATACATAATATTTTAAGGGGCCTTGAAAAAAATTTGCTCAAGAAGTATGTATTGCAAGAAACTGCTAGGTCTCTTTCTCTAACGTTTTACATAATTCACCTTACACAAGTTATTGTATGAAAAGCAAAACCGGAATTTAGAAAAGAGCGTTTATAAAACTGGTTTTTAGATATTGAATAGCTATGGGCGTCCACCAGACTATAATAGTAGTCAAAGGGCTCCATAGATGAAAAAAATGGTTGAGAACCACTGATTTACAAGATTCTTGATGTGAACTCATGATGATGTGAACTTTTGATGTGAACTCTTGATGTGAATTCATGATGTTGTTGCATCCTGGGAGGGACAAACCTAGTCCACTGATTGATTGGTCGAACGAATAATCAAACGATCGATTAATTAATTGACCAATAAAAATAAAGAAGTGAAATAGAACCAGTGTGTTTATTATTTGCATAATGACTCTCCCAAGACACAGCAAGCTATAATAAACTCTCTTACGGGGTTTTGAATTCTGTTATCAAATCACTTTTGATAGAGGTAGTAACGTTCATACCTTTTTTAAAAGACTACTGTTAATGATATAATTGATATATTACGGCTTTCAACTGGGTGGGTATCGCAATCAACATTGTTGACCAGATTTACAAGATACATCATTGTTGAATCCCCGACACTCGCTACTTAAAATGATCATTATTGGTTTCTTTCATCGTATATCGTTAAACACCCGTGAAAGAGTGATGCAATTGATTGTAATATACTGAACTGGCATATTTGACATTTAACTGATATAGAAGATCGAAACGAAACTGATTACTGCTACACGCATTTAGCGCGGCTTTCTATCGTTTCTGTCACGCTATCGTCCTATTATGCAATCATTATTAAAATCATTGCAACTGATTTGTTTTTAATTGTTCTAACCATGTATATATAAATATGAAGCTGGTGAACTGGAAAAGACACTGACTATTTCCGAGAGCGTGAATCTTTATCTCAAAAATAAAGTCAACAGAAAAGTGTCTCTAACCTTTTACAGGATCTCCAATACTGGTGAGAGGAAGGGAAGGCAACACTTTTAAACCTGAAACTTGACCTGAATGAATGCAACTGAATGAACTCTACTGAAGGCATCCAAAGAATCATGTTGGGATTTGAGCACACAACGCAAAAAGCCAGAGCAAATAAAGTAATGTATCTATTCTAACGTTCTCACAGTTCTGCCAATCTACCTCGTTGGATTAGTGCTTTGTTTTTTATCGATCCCGAAAGGAATTTGAATTTAAAGTGTAGAGAATTGGAACAAATGCTTCGAGGTGTTCAATCTAATGCTCAAAAACTTGTGCCAGTTGGTCAATTACCGGATCTAAACCACAACCGCATCAACAACAAGTATAGTGATGAATAATGTGTATAAAATACACAAGTATCTTTATTTATATACATGGTGACGCAAAAACTAGCTCGGGTTTCGTAACATAGAGTAAATACAGAAATAAATTTGCACACACGTAAAGGCACCCAGCCTTTCGTTTACAAGTGTTATTGTGTTATTTCGACCAGTTGTACTGCTGAAGAAAGATGGTGTACAAATCAACTGTTTGCTACGTTATCCTCACCATATTAGTTGACCGTAAGATTGCATTTAGTGAACATCTCTAGCCCTTTCTCCAAGATGACTTACTCAGTAGCGGAAATAGTGGAGACTGTCGAAACGTATGTGAGAACGGGTTCTGTTAAGCAAACACGTGAAATTTTTTAAGTCAATTTTCCGGGTAAAAGCTTCCTGGCAAAGAAAACGATAAATATTGTTAAGAAGTGGCGCGCTACGGGGTCAGTGCACAACGCCCCAAAACAAAGAAACCTTACAATTCGAATGCCAGAAATCATTCAGAACATACGTCAAAGTCCAAAGAAGTTAACATGTAAATTGGGGCAGCAGACTCACATAAGCAGATCATGATAAAGAGTGTCTAAAAGTCTAAGGTTGAAACCATGTTATTTCAAATGTGTACCGCAATTAAAAGTAGATATCAAGAACAAACGAGTAAATTTGTGTCTGTATTCACCCTACGCTACGGAACTCGGTATACATTTTCGTTCACCACCCTGTAAATTAGCGTGAAAACAGTTCTTGCAACGTTAAGAAAGCTTACAGAACTTTTAATTATAGATTTTTGATTGATGTTATACATTCTTTGGGAATATTTTGTTTAAAAAAGATCCTTTACTATCAAAGTCGTTGCTATGTATTAAAGAAACTAGGAGATCATCTGGAGTGTGAAAATCAGAGACTTCACCAATAATTTACACAAGATTTCTTTGTCCAAATAATTATTTCTATACTAGGCACAAGTCCTTGAAAATTTTTGGGGAAGGGGGCTAGTCGATTACATTGACCCGAGCGCGAAAGGATGAAAGGCAAAGTCGACCTCGGCGGAATTTGAGCTCAGAACGTAGCGGCAGACAAAATACTGTTAAGAATTTCGCCCGGCGTGCTAACGTTTCTGCCAGCTCGCCGTCTTACGAAAACTTGGTAACGATGAGAGTAGATGAGGCCGTTCTCAGCACAACGAAGGATGGAAAATATAGTCGGAGAGGAAAGATTTAAGAGTCTTGAGTGAGCATGTGGCTTAAATCACTTCAACTTTTGTCCAATAACAGATTATAACTTAATGGATCGTTATTGGTCTAATGATTACGGTATTTAGCTCAATCATAAAGTCGTCGGCTAAATTCCTGGACCGGGCAGCACATTGTATTTTTGAGCATTGTGTTTCATGTTCCAGTCCACTAAACTCTAATGAGTACTAACAAAGTACAAATGCTGCCCATTCTCCCTCTAGCTGTTACGACTTTAATGTTCTGCTGGATGAGGTAGGTAGTGATCATTATCCTCACCACTGCAAGAAAACTGAGTTTAGCATGTATGATCACAACATTATAAAGATTTCTTGTTTGCAAGTCACCTATAATTTTTCGACTATATTTTCTAGCTGATATAATGAGGGCGATAGCTGAAAGATGCTGCAGAAGAAGTTAGAGAAGGGAGCTCTCATTGCAGTGCTGGGGGAAAGGGACGCATATCGCAGCGCTGGCCTAAGGCACTGAATTCTCTGGTGTTAGTCCTGATTACCATTCAAATTATTTTTAGTTCCGGCCAATGCCTTTTTGTTGTTATTGTGTAATCCCCCTGTTTGAAATAATTGTTTATATCAAATATAATGAACTAGAAAGAAACAAGTAAGGAAATTATCAACAATCGGTGCAAACTTATATTCTGAAATGAATTTAGCATTGCACTAAAAAAAAAATGGTACAAAATCTAAAATACATGGAAATACAGTTCTGACATTATTTACTTTTCAGTATCAAGTCCAGAATATTCAAGGATGTTTAGGACTCATGTGGAGCTTGATCAGACTTTCAGTTGCGTCTTAGATGTATCCTGCCTTATAAAAACACGAGACAGAAAATATACTTTTTCCTAGTTAAGAGATAAAACCAAGATTAAATTATATATGAATTATCCATCTAGTAAAGCTATACATGAATTATTCACCTAGGCGAAGACTATTACTGATCAAACAAGATATATTCTATGTAAGTTTATCACTTTAAAGAACAGAATATAAAATATACATTCTTTTAATTGTTTCAGTTGACTGCGGGCATACTGGAGTACTGCTTTGAAGGATTTTTTTTGTTCAAATCGAATCCAGTACTTAATTTCAAATTCTGGTATTTATTCTGCCAACTCTTTTGCTGAACTGCTAAGTGACGGATATGCAAACAAACCAATACGTTAAGCAAATCGGAAAAATGCTTAGCGGCGTTTCTTCCGTCTCTTTATGTTCTAAGTTCATAATCCGCTGCGGTCGACTTTGCCTTTCATCTTCTTTTGGGGTCGATTAAATAAGTGAATAGAGGGGTCGGTGAAACTGGCTTTCCTCTTTCTTTAAAATTGTTGGTCTTGTGCCAAAATTTAAAACTATTTGAAGGTGGCGAGCTGACAGAATCGTTAGCACGCCGGACAAAATGTTTAGCAGCATTTCTCTCGGCTTTATGTTCTAAGTTTAAACACCACTGAGGCGAGAGAGAGAGAGAGAGAGAGAGAGAGAGAGAGAGAGAGAGAGGGAGTATATTATTGTTATTTACACAATGCTATGGTCTTATGACATCATCAAAACCAATTTATTACCAAATGGTTTTAAGCCCCACCAAAAGAGGGGCGAATTCTGCAATCATCAATCACGGCTTCTTCCATTCGACAATATCTGATGATTGCTGATTCTGCCCCCTCCCCACTATTTTCGGCATGAGACCGTTTGGTAGTAAACTGTCTGCTATGAGACTGCAAAACTACATAAATCATAATATTATACCCAATATTTCCTAATATATGAAGGTCTGCTTTTTCTGACTCATAGAAAAATGGGACAACTACACACACACACACACACACACACACACACACACACACACACACACACACACACACACACACACACACACACACACACACACACATATATGGGTTAGGTCCATTGGTTTTTCATCTGTCACCTATGATATTGATTCAACCCTCAGAATAATTATTTTATAGTTTATAGAAATCTTCAATCCAAACTTATTGGAAATAACTCTTTAACTCTTAGACTAGTTTCAGCTCGAAAGCTGCAGCCATGCAGGTGCCCCACCGCTGTGCTGTGGCACCTACATTGTCTTGGCATTCAAGGTAAATAATTAATTAAGTAATGTAGAAAATGCATATATTTTATGAGTTCCTCTTTCACATCGGTTTTCAAGGCCATACAACTCGAATTCGTGTTATTTATTCTCTCATAAGTCTTGAATATATTTTTCAGACTTTATTCATTACCCCTTTGTCAACATCATATGCGTGCTTATTATATACTGTGGGAACTTAAGTTCTAAAAGCTGCATTATTTTTTGCCCTTAACGTTGCAGGAAATATCTTGAAGTGCAAAAGAAATACATGCATTTTTTTTAACAATTGCGCAGTTGTTTTGTAATGTCGCACGTCAGTAAAGAAAACTTTATGCTTTATGTCCATAATAAAAGGATTTGAGACCTATTTTCAGTTAATCTCAATTACAGTCACATGTTACATGTTTTGTACATTCGTAATATTTCTACGTGGTATTCTCAAATGATATGACAAAATGTTTACTGAGTACTAAAAATTAAACTCAGTTTTTCGTTCTGATTTCGCTTCCCACTAGAGTCAATTTTGCCTTCCATCCCTTGAGGGTCGATTTCATAACGTACCAGTTATATACTGTGGTCGACAGTATCGACTAAACCTCTCAGCTTAAAACTGCTGGTTTTGTGACAAATTCAGGAGCTAATGATTAAATTCAGTTAGACTCTACCTCGAGAAAAAGAAAAAAAAAAGCCTATTCGATCAACTTAAATCAATCTTGTGATTATGCCTAAGTTCAATTCTAACAGCATGGGGGCTGAATACCTACTTTGCAATTTTCTTTATATGGACAAGGCTGCTGAATCTAGGAGGAAAAGTAAATATGATTGTGTGACGTTCGATCTTCATACTTTCCCTAATTACATCAGCAATATAAGTGAAATGGCTACAACAGGGAATTGAGGACAGCTCGTGAACTAGAAACGTTCCCGGTATCATGGATGACTGCTCTACTAAGATTAATAGATAAAATTAATAAATAAGAGCTTCTTTTGTATCTGATTCGACAACAGACAAGCTTCACTATAACAGACAGGCTCCACCAAATTTAAGAAAAAGTGAAAAAGAAAGCAAACAAAAAAAAAACAAACAAAAACGGAGAAATATCAAAGAAAAATATTACCCCAGCACACAAAAAATATGCGTGACGTTATTTTATAAAGACAGAAGAGAAAAGGAATATTATATACTGATTACTTTTACACTCGTTTCAAAATTTAGTTCAAGGTCAACAATTTCAGGGGCAGGGGCTAGTTAGTGCTCAGTTGGTACTTATTTTATCGATCCTGATAGGATGAAAGACAAAGACGACCTCTGATTATACTGGGGAGCACTCTTGCAAAAAATGTTAAGCTGTCTTACTTTTTACAATTAGCCCTACCTAATTTGATGGTGCTGAGTTCAGGAATGCCCTCAGCAATTTTACATCACGTCAAGTATTTTGTTAAACAGAATTTATTTATTTTTTTTATCAAAAAATGTCAATCTTGCCATTACATGCAATGCTGAAATAAGAAACTAACACAAATCAAACGGTACTTATACTACTTAATACATATATTACACGAAATATTTGATTACACATCTGAGGGTAAATATTTTTGTCAAATTGGAGTTTCAGTTACCCAAGAAGTGAATTTTCTCTTAACTACTTTGCATGAAGAACTTACAACACGACAGTCTCTTTGCAGACACCAGCAGTAATCAGTCATCATGTTTGATGTTTTACCTGCCTTGATAGCTAGTCTTTATCTCTGCTTGATGTCTTGGTGGAATCTTTCTCCTTGCTCATCATATTGAACTGCGCTTTTCAGGAAATAATCCAGATGACTCTGCAAGAAAAGGACTTTTATATTTGTCTTGCAGCCCAGTGCCCGAAAACTGCTAACAGGGTTTGCACAAATTCTTCATAATTTGATGACTTCTTTTTCCAAGGAAATCAGAGACACAACCACAGTTAAAACATTCCACGCTTCTTTTTCAATGGTCACTAAAAACTGCTCGCCCTGAAATAACCACTTAATATGTGGCCCGTCAAACACACCAACTTCAATTTTCTTACAAGACAAAGCTGGAAAATTTCTGCTCAAGCATTTGAAACAGTCAGTGTCTCGGTGTTTCAATACATGTTTTGCACATTATACGGGGTGCTCAGGTTTTGTCTTGGTCATCCAGTTTCATGACAAAGTAAGGTAGTCTTTCTTCACAAAATCTGTGATTTTGTTTCGCTACTTAGCTAACATCCACAATTATAACAGAAGACATCAGGGCTGCTTTTGCATTTTCACTCACAGTGGGTCATATTTCTGTAATGTAAAACCTGAGAAAAATCATTCTCAGAATTGTCAACTGTTATAAAGTAAGCAAATGCAGGTTTGTGATGGCTAAGTTCCATAAAGAACATACATACCATGAAGGTCTTTCTACTGTTCTTTGACCATGCTCGACAAAAAGTGACTTTGACCCCCATGACCTCACAACTGCAATATTCAGAGTGCATTCAAAATACCAATTTTCATCAGAAATAATTAAAGGCTTAACAAAATATGCCTCAATTGGTTTACAATGATAGTCACACTAAATTAAGTACAGCCTATCTCTAGACACATACAGCACATTCCACAAATTTTAGACATGTATAATGTCAAGGAACACAGAAATGTATTATTTATTTACATCTAATTGTATAAAGAATATTTCTGTCATCATGACATTTAAAACTGGTTAGGTTGAAAATAGTAAAAGTTGCTCAAGTTTGATGTTCTTTATTTACTGAAGACACTTAAATCATAACTTTTGTTTTCACTTTTGTAGTTGCATATACTGTAAATTATATTGAAAAACTGTTTCCAAAGTTATGTCAAGATCAATATGTGGGTCTGCATTTGATGAAGTAAAATCTATCTTTAGAAAAACTGAAAAATGGACATCTGAGTTTGTGAAAAGTCTTGACGTGATAGAACAAAATGGATTTCATTTGTGAAATCAGCTCACAAAATTATTTGGAAACATGTCTCCAACACCAGGCAGCAAAAATCATGCTGATCTTTGAAATGTTGGCCTTTGTTAAGTGAAATGTTGACCTTTGCTACTCACATATAAATTAGAGATGATTTGTTGTAGGTCAGTGACAGACGAGTGATAACTGGCGAGAGTAACGTGTTAAGTAAAATATATGAATTATAGAAGGACTCTTTTGTCCAAGGATATCGAATGAAAAAAATGGGTACAATCATATTTTAAAACCATGATATAAACTCTGACATGCAGCCTATTGAATGCAGTATGGTATTTTTTAGTATAGCGTGTTGCATATTCTTATCTGTCCTGACTGTTTCTGTCGTAATTCCTTGTGGTGATGCAGCGGAGGCAGTACCGTAGACCCCAAAAAGAAGGCAACTGCTTTTATTATTCTACAGTTATCCCTGTCAGGGTATATTCCTACATACTTTTTTGAGGCGGGTGTATAATAAAGTTGCTACTGTAATTATTTTGCATTGTTCCTGGACTGAGTAGGACAGATGGTGTTTTGAATAACAAGTAATGTTTTGAATTATTGTATTTGAACGTTTGTGGAAGATTTAGCATGTAGAGGCAAGGACCCTTAGAAAACTGACACACCGTCGGGTACGATGACGGGTATTCTTGTTTATCCGATCAACGGAACAGCTTTCTCGTGGAATTAACGTGCAAGTGGCTGAGCACTCCACAGACACGCATACCCTTAACATAGCTCTCGGGAAAATTCAACGCGGCGAGCTGGCAGACACGTTAACACGCTGGGTGAAATGCTTAGCGGTATTTCGTCTGCTGCTACGTTCTGAGTTCAAATTCCGCCGAGGTCGACTTAGCCTTTCATTCATTCGGGGTCGATTAAATAAGTACCAGTTACGCATGTAATCTACTTAAACCGTTTGTCTGTTCTTGATTATCCCCTCTATGTTCAGCCCCTTGTGGGCAATAAAGAATAAGAAAATTCAACGTTACACAGAATATAACAAAGTTGGCCTTTTCAAATACAGGTACAATCCATTTTCCTCAGCTGAGTGAACTGGAGCAACGCGATATAATGTGTCTTGCTCAAGGACACAACGCGCAACCTTACGATCGTGAGCCGAATACTGTAATCAGTTAGTCGCTTCTGTAAAAATTAAATCTCTTGCATGTCCACCCTCTACATTCCACGTACGACAAAATCCCATAAACGCAAATTTCAAACGGTTTTCCCGCATGCAGCGGGACATTGAGGTCGTAACATATAAAGGGGAAAAGGGCAGCACAAGCGCTTGGCTGGCGCTCAATAGAATTTAGTAGATTAGAACAACGAGAAATGAAGCACCTTGCTCAAGAACACGCTGCGCTGCCCAATCCAGGAATTTAACTGACAACTTTTGATCATGGGCTGAACATTGTAATCACTAAACCAATCACGATCCATGAAGTTAACTTGCATTCACGGCCTCATATCAGTAAAAAAAATATTGATCAATGTAATATCGACAATAATATTTCTGATAAATAGTGACCTTCTGCTTATGTTACAAATTCATGTTAATCATATAAACTATTCATTACAGCCATGAAGAATAGTTTAACAGCCTTTGGTATAAATAACGCTGTTTATAGTTTCTTTTTATGGTTACTAGCTATAAAGCAATAAAATGCGTCATTGCCAATAAATTTCTACCACACCAAACATCCTTCAATATACTCAAGCATACACACATGCACACACAGGTACGTATACACATGTACACACATGCACGCACACAAACACGCAACACACCATTAGCTTTTTATTGACTAGTTTATATATAGATTCTGTAGAACGTTTTTATCTACCTACATCTTTAGCGTAACGCTAAGAAAAGTAGCTCGGATAGAATAGAACATAAACAATGACAGTATGTGTGTGTGTGTGTGCGTGTGTGTGTGTGTGAGTGTGTGTGTGCGCGCGCGCGTTCACATAGGTTGGGTTTCCGTACTGTTTCTGTGTTCCAAATTTCAACTACAGCACTAATCAACTGGTTGCTATAGTAGAATACACGTGCTCGAGATCCTTAGCAGTGGGACCGAACCTAGAACCACGCGGTTATAAAGAAAACATTTTGAGCATCCATTCGTGCCTGTGCTATTTTCTTTTTCTTTTGTAGAATCCACAGCCCACTAAAGTAGCTACTATATTTCATGCCTTTAATTTCGCGCTACAATAAATATGTAAAAACGTTTACTTCCCGGCGCAAAGTAGAAAACAATAAACAACTCTCAACGTAGTAGAAGGGACAAGTGTATAACAAAGACTATAATTTTCAGAGATGTTGTCTCCTAAGACATGTCTGCTAGCACACATGAAAGTTGTAAACTTCACGACCGAACTGCTAAAAACTGAATGTCTGGCATAAGGAATGTAAGGAATGTCACGAGATGCTCCGTCTCGTGCTAGTCGCGCGATGCACCTGTTGGAATATCAAGTTCATCATTCTAGTGTGGGTTACTGGTGAATATGCATGAAGATAGAATACTTCTGGGATCTTTTTTAAAACGGGGGCCACATTTTTCATTAACGAAACACTTTGAAACTTGGAACACTGGTAGAATGTGTCATATAAAACATCTTTTTCTCTTAGTCTTCTTTAAAAAAAAAAGAAATCCCTAAGTTATTCAATGTTAAAGTTGTCGTATTTCTGTAATTTCAACCAATCACTGACGTCCATTCAGTCGATATACATTAAGTGCCGACTACATAAACAAACGATTCTGAAACAATTCTATCGGTGATAGGGTTAGGGTTAGGGTTAGGGTTAGGGTAAAACAGCAAATTTAAAAAGAAAAAAGCAAAACGAAGCTATGGAAATGAAATACGCTTTAAACCGCTTAATCAGCCAAAGGAGTAAATATAAACAACTGAATACTTGTCAGTGATTGGTTGAAATTATCGAAATAAGACAATTTTTTACATGAAATAAATTCGAATACAAAAATATTTTTCTGTTCTATAACACAAAATAGATAAGTATACGAAGTTTGAAAGTCTTTCGGTACCAAAAACACTACGTAAAACATTAATGAAAAATGTGGCCCCCGTTTTAAAAAAGATCCTACTTCTGTTCTATATTTAAGAGATGAGGAATTATGTACATTAATTACATTATTTACACTTGAAAAATATTTGTCCTCATCTTGTTTGTTGTTAACACAACGTTTCGGCTGATATACCCTCCAGCCTTCATCAAGTGACTTGGGGTAATTTCGAACCTGGGTTCTCATTCCTAAGGTATTTTAAAAAAATGTTATTATCATTATTGTTCAGTAGTTTTATTTTTATAACGTGCTTTCACTTCACTACCGAGCGCAGCTCTGTGTGCCTTGGGTATGTGCTGTGGTTTGCTGTAATGCTCTTATGGTTACTGTATTGAAAGTGTTTTGCGTAGGATGTGTGCAGTGCCCAGTAGTGCAATTTTCTGTATGTTATATATATTTGTAAGTCCTGGTGTTATTATTATTATTATTATTATTATTATTATTATTATTATTATTATTCAGGTCATTGCCTGGAATTGAACTCGAAATCTTGGGGTTAGTAGCCCGCGCTCTGTGGTTAAGAGCGCGGGCTACTAACCCCAAGATTCCGAGTTCAATTCCAGGCAATGACCTGAATAATAATAATAATAATAATAATAATAATAATAATAATAATAACATCGAAAAAAATACCTTAGGAATGAGAACCCAGGTTCGAAATTTCCCCAAGTCACTTGAAGGCTGGAGGGTATATCAGCCGAGACGTTGTGTTAACAACAAACAAGATGAGGACAAATAACCGTCAAATGTAAATAATGGATAGAATGCTTTCTCTATATTTACATGAAGACATCCTGGGGATCAGCTGATGAGTCTCTTCGAAAAAAGAAAAACAAATTCAAATAGGAGGTTATAGACATCCACTAAATATCCTTGTTGTACTTATGTTACTTGAAGTGGGTAGCAATGAATGTTTGGAGGTGTATCCTATAAAAATGATTAATGTCGTCAGCAGAGCCTATCTAAAGTGTCTGGAATGCGACGGAACCGACCTTTAGGAATTCATCTAATGCCCGAATAATACTGACCGCTACATTTACGTTGAACAACTCTTATTGTCCTATTGTGGATATATATAGCATATCACTGGGATGATTAGAGTAGTGATATCCGTCTATTACATTATATTTCAAATTTAGCTCTGATTTAAATATTAATCTAATGATTCAATATTATTCTTTCTCACTCTTTCCTTACATCTTTAAAATGTGTGGCAGCGAGACTTGTCTCTCCACCATACATTTTCAATTAAACATTGCTTCCAGCAATTGGCTTTAAACACCAGACCCGCTCGTATCCTCATTGTTTAGATTGTCGAAAAATTTCAGGTGTGTGTGTGTGTTTGTGTGAAGTTATCATTATTCGCTTTTTGCTTTCTTTCTTTCTTTTGTTAGATATTACACGCTCAAAGAGGTGGTTTTTATCTAGTAATTTTATGAATTGCCTCAAGTTAATCAACTGTTTCTCAGCTAACTATAAAAACATATCTATATATGCAGTACATACGGTTATGTGGAAGCGCAATGACCCCGTGGTTAGGGCAGCGGACTCGCGGTCATAGGATCGCGGTTTCGATTCCCAGATCGGGCGTTGTGAGTGTTTATTAAGCGAAAACACCTAAAGCTCCACGAGGCTCCGGCAGGGGTGTTGTGGCGAACCCTGCTGTACTCTTCCACCACAACTTTCTCTCACTCTTTCTTCCTGTTTCTGTTGTACCCGTATTTCAAAGGGCCAGCCTTGTCACACTGTGTCACGCTGAATATCCCCGAGAACTACGTAAAGGGTACTCGTGTCTGTGGAGTGCTCAGCCACTTGCACGTTAATTTCACGAGCAGGCTGTTCCGTTGATCGGATCAACTGGAAACCAGTTACTTTGGCAAAAGTAACTGGAAGAAGGCACTTAATTTAAGTGTGACGAGGTAGTTCGAGGTTATGTTTGGTGTGCCACGTTTTACCCTATATAGTTAATCCACTTTATTTTTCATTCTAAATTGCTAATGCTTTTCACTGTTGTCTATTTGTTAATATGTCTTTGTTGTTATTATAGATTGCATACTTTTATTCAAGCTAAATGCTCACTGTTAGTCCTGGCACCTTCCAAACAATAAAATAACGGAAAAACTTACATTTCTTCTTTTATCACTATTTGTAAAGTTGTTTATTCAATTTATTTGTTTTAAAAAAAAACTGGTCAGAAAATTTACAACCGTGTAAATAATATTTGATTTTCTCCAAAATAAATTTAGTTTTTATATTCGATTTTTTTTTTGTTTTTGTTTTGTTATAGTCCTTTGTTAAGAGTAAACAGAACAACAGAATATGTGTATACTTCATTCACAACGCAGTTGCTTTTGTTTCAATAGCGTAACCCTAACCCTAACCCTAAAACTAACCCTAACTCTAGAATCCGAACTCTAAAATTGTTACACACACAGATACGCACAGCGTAATTTATTATATAAACAATATATGCGTATAAATTACGATTAAACCGGATGAAATATGTCACAGGGAATAACATTTTTATGACCGCCCAGCAGTAACTCTATTCAGCTGAATAGACGTCAGTGATTGGTTGAAATTACAGAAATACGACAACCGTAACATGGAATAACTTGCGATGTACATTTCTTTGTTAAGAAGACTAAGAGTAAAAGATGTTTTATATGACACATTCTACCAGTGTCCCAAGTTTCAAAGTGTTTCGTTAGTGTTTCGTTAAGAAAATACTGGTGCCCCCGTTTTAAAATAGATCCTGTCTCTCTATTGATTTCTTTTTTTGGTCCTTTTCGTATTTTATACCACCACCACCACCACCACCACCACCACCACCACCGCCGCCGCCGCCGCCGCCACCACCACCACCACCATTATCTTCATCATCACCTATACAGAGGGGACGTTTGCAAATTGCTATTTGGTGAAAGTAGTTGCTGAGCTGCAGAAGTTTGAGTACCATTAGTCTAATTTGTCATGTTTAGAAAGTCTATGTCTTCCTCAAGTAAGTTTTATTTATATATTTTTATATATGTTTTTTCTATGTATGTTAAATATATGTTCAACTCGTAAGATATATTTAGGCGCAGACATGGCTTTGTGGTTTTAAGAAGCTAGCTTTTGAGTTAAGTCCCTCTGAGCTGAACTCTTGGGTATCTTGAACTATAGCCCCTAACCGGTCAGAGCCTTGTGAGTGAATTTGGCAAACAATCTGTGTGAAAGACCATTATATGTGTGTGTATGTGTGTGTGTATGTGTGTGTGTATGTGTGTGTGTGTGTGTGTGTGTGTGTGTGTGCGTACCTTCGTGTCTGTGTTTGTCCACCCACATTGTTAGACAACCGGTGTTGGCGTGTTTACGTCCTCGTGACTTAATGGTCCGGCATTAGAGGATGATCGAGTAAGTACCAGATTTAAAACGCTAAGCATTGGGTTCGATTTGTTCGAGTAAAGCACTTTAAGAGTACCCAAGCATGGCCGCAGACCAGTGACTTGAAACAGTTAAAAGAAAAGATAAAAGGTATTGTTCAATTTGCTACTTTATGTACTAAATATTGACTTAAACGCACAAGAACCTATTCAACTCAAGTTTAACCATAAGTATTTAAAACTTATTATAAATATATAACGCATATTAAGATGAAGTTTTGCTCATTTATAGAGCAATTAAACTCAATTCAATATATTTTTATTTCCAGTGCTTGGGTTGACATGTTCACCCTCTCTCATGAAATCCACACTTATATAAGTATACGTATGAGTGTGTGTGTGTGTGTGTGTGTGTGTGTGTGTGTGTGTGTGTGTGTGTGTGTGTGTGCGTGCGTGCGTGCGTGCGCGCGAGTGCGTTTTTTAAATGCTTCATGAAAAGAAGTAGCTGAAAAGACTGAAGCTATGGAATGTGTAAGAGAGCACTTAAAATGAAGTACGATGTGATTGTAAGCCCTTAGCGAGTTCAGTGAAAAAATACAAAGGTCAGTGAGAAAAACTAAGTTCTTTTGCAAGCATATCCGCCATTATATCAGTGTGTACTGATACACTGTATATTTGTGAGCTTTATTTAGATTAGGAAGTGGGTCTCAAACCATCATTGAAATACTGTTTACATCTTACGTAATGAATTAGTCGAATCGCTAAACCATCGAACGTAATGTTATGACGAGTCTAATTTGGCTTCTTGTGTCATTTTGATTTCAGATCCCACTCTGGTCAACTTTGTCTTTCATCCTTCAAAAGTCAATAAACAAGCACCATTTTAGGGAGATGGATTGTCGGCCAGAATCGTGAGAACGTTGGAAGCAATGACCTGCGGTATTTATTCTGGCTCTTTGTGTTGTGAGTTCAAATTCCATTTTGATCGTCACTGATAGACATAATCCAGCTCCCGGTTTAAGATCCCCGTGTTATCTTTGGGTGCTTTTGTTAGTCCATTCTTGTAAACATTCCAACATTCCAGGGGTAAACATCATTCAAATTTCAAAAGTAATAGACAAAAGTTGTAGAGGAAGAATAAAACTGAAAAACAACATAAAACACCATGCTATGCATATTTCGTGTTAAGTAAAATAACACAAATATCATGTTATCATATCATGTGTTTCATTAGTGTCTTTCTCTTTCATAAATCTAACACTTTAAATGAGGGCATCTTTATTCGAGATGTAGTATAAATATTACTATAATCATATTATAATTAATGCCCATGCTTGCTGACTAATATCAGATCAACTTAGGGCGGTGTTGATGTTGATTCTAAAATAGATAATTGTTAGATGTTATTGTGAAGGGAAATAATTGAACAATAAACTCAGTGGAAAAAATACTGAACGAGTTCAACATAATCGCATTTGCGCAGCAAATACAAACCTGTTTAGCGAGAAACTATTTCAAAACCCACACCCATGCTCCTAATATTCTTCATACAAAGATGGATGATGGGTCAGCGATTCAAGTACTGCTTACCCACGTCGTACTCAATGATTGGCCAAGTCCATCGCGTAAGAGATAAGTTCAATGAAAAGTCATATATCGCTAGCAGAATGTATGAAAGCATTGAATAACTACTTTCAGTTGTAGAATTAACCCTTTGAGCCCGTAACACCAGTTTACCGGTGGATGGCTTATTTTTCTCTGTACCGTAGCACCGCTCTATACCGTAGCACCGCTCTATACCGTAGCATCGGTGGAGTGTCAGATATATGGTAAAATAAAGTTCAGAAGGTCAGGGCTCAAAGGGTTAAGTCTCGTAGATTTTGGATTCCTCCCATTTGAATTATTCTATACCAGGTAGCTTAATTAGGATTTCTACGGCTAAGGGATGGGGGCGTAACTGTAATTTTCTTTCTTCTCTTTCCCTTATTTTCTCGTTTTTATTACACTTTGTCAGTTCATTCTGCATCAACCTTCTCGTTTTTTTCTCGTGGTTTCCCATGTACCAACGTTCTGATTTTCAAATAGAAAAAAAAAAAACATGTGCCCAGAACCCGGAGATTGCTAGGAGACACAGGCCGTTGTATAAATCTATCTAACCTCGGGTTTCAATGGCAAGAAACAGTCAGTAGCACTTATTTGAAAGTTCTGTACATTAGATAATATATATATATATATATATATATATATATATATATATATATATATATATATATATATATATATATAATTTTTTTTCTTATGAGTTATTTCAAAATTCAAGCCAATTCATATCACCACTACTATTCAGTCAAAACTGGTTTGAATTTCTCAATAAAACATTTTTCTTTTGACCTTTTTAAACTTAGAGTTAATAAACAGAGTCATAGAGTTAATAAGCAGAAATATTAAGACATGTTTATTACTTCTTGTTCCTTAGTCCATACTGAAAGAGAGCCGTTTTACCTGAGAATCTTAAATCTGGCTAGCGATCTATCATGGCGAATATTTATATTTATATATATATATACATATATATATATATATATATATATATATATATATATATATATATATATATATATATATATATATATATATATATATATGTAGCCGCAGGTGTGGCTGTGTGGTAAGAAGCTTACATACTTCCAGGTTCAGTCCCACTGCGTGGCACCTTAGGCAAGTGTCTACTACTATAGCCTCGGGCTGACCAAAGCTTTGTGAGTGGATTTGGTAGACGGAAAATGAAAGAAGACCGTCCTATATGTGTGTGTGCGTGTGTTGTTGTGTCTGTGTCCCTCTGCTTGACAACCGATCTTGGTGTGTTTATGTCCCCGTAACTTAGCGGTTTGACAGAAGAGACCGATAGAATAAGTACTAGGCTTACAAAGAATAAGTCCTAGGGTTGATTTGTTCCACTAAAAACGGCGCTCCAGCATTGGCCGCAGTCAAATGACTGAAACAAATAAAAGAATAAAAGAATATATATATATATATATATATATATATATATACGGGTGTGTGTGTGTGTGTGTGTGTGTGTGTACACACGATATATGAACATATATGTACATAATGCATTTGTGTGATTTTATCTATTATTTGTGACTCTTTTTCTTATTATACTGTTATGTTTAAATCATCTTAGCAAGAATATATTTTCTAGAAACTTGTACCGTATATTTGATATATGTACATAATGAATATTGTTTGCTTACATTCAAAAGCTACAACCAAAACAAAAGATAGAATGGTAGTAATTGTACATATAAGTTTATAAATAAGCAGAATAGACGAACTTAAATGTGACTAATGGCAACTCGAGTAAAGAGGTCAAATCACATTTACCCAATAGTTTCTGTACAAGAAAGCGACATGAGAACAAAAAACAACCAGAATTTTTATAAAATTTGCCAGTAGTGATTTCAATATCTGCAGTAGAACTTGGTCAGTGGCTAGGACACAAATGCATGGCGAAAAGTTTTATACTTCGCGAAATAAATAAAAAATAGATATAATAGCATTTCTGGTATTCAATGAATATATTGTCTCTTTCACGATATGATGGCTGCATGGTTCAAAAGTTTGTCATGATCTTCAATAGTAGCGTTAGACAAAAGGATCTGGCGTTTGAAAATTTATTTTTCTTGATTTATTTCTGGAATGATCATTGCTCAAATTGACATCAGTTGAAATACAGTGTAGTTGGTTGAAGCTGGTCACGCCGTCAGAGGGTCATGTGACTGTATGAATATTGTTGGACTAATACAACCTTAACTTTTGGCGCAACTATAATCCTTGTTACATAACCGTTTAACTGAATGAACAGCTTCAACCAAGGAAACTATGCCTCAACTGATTGCAATTTCACCCATACTCTCTTCGTAAAAAGAAAGTATTGAAATTTCAATCACAGTCGAAAAATATGCAGCATGGCTCCAATCCATTTGATGTTATTCTTTGAAAATCATGAAATTGTAAAACCAGTTAATATAAATAAATCTTTTTAAGTACTCTAAGTGTATTTTCAACTATATATATATATATATATATATATATATATATATATATATATATATATACATATAAGTTTTTGTGAGGAGAAAAATTCCTCTTTGAAAGAATGTTTACACCCAAGCATCCTCCGGTTTGATCCTATACATCGATGAACTTTCAGGAGTATTTCTCATCGATATATTTGGGTATAATTTTTATTAATATATCATAAAGAAAAAAGAAAAGAGTCTGTTGATGGACACTCATTAGGATGAACATCTATTAGGATGTGAACACTTTCGTGTTAATTTTTGCCCTGAAGAAATACCTACCTTCGTTATTTGGCTGTGAAAAATTCTAATTTTAATTGTAACTTGAATGAAGTTAGATACGGAAACAATTCTAGGCTTATATAGTTGACAAAATGTAAATAAATTGATATGATCTGTTCAAACTCTCCATTTTCTTCTTTATGATATACAAATATAATTGAAACATATTCATAAACATTATACACACGCATGTACACACACATGCATATATACACACACATCCATATAGACATATATCAATCAACGATTAAACTACGACAGGAAAAAAAAAATAGAAAAGAAATCATAGAAAATGGAGTGACATTATGATTTAAATGAGTCAATGCTTTATTTCTCTTCATTGTTTTATTACTAAAACCGAATAAGACGTGATTTTTCTGTACATACAACTTAAGCATTAAATATATTGTACTTTACTTTTTTTGATTTCTTTGGTCATTTCCCCCCACCCCCACCCCAGAACTGTTTAATTTTCCTAGTTGTGGTGTCCCGAATCTGTTGCCTGTGTACCGTCATTCTGTCCCTCAAAGTCAAGTTCGTTTGATCTATAGAATCTCCACCACATCTACTACTCTTGAGCACATAAATTAAATTCTTCGATACACAGGTGAAATGATTTTTTAATTTTTATGGTGAATGTTTGCCCTGGCGTGAATTTATATGTTGAACCTTCCATAAGTTTGCTGCAAGGCCCGCAATTAAGACAGTTACATCTTTTGATTCTCCGGGTTGTACTGTGGTGGATAATTTGGCGCTTGTAAGTAGCAGTATAGAGATGTAGTTTGTATTTTACTCTAAATAATTTTATGTGTTTCAAATGCTTTTTCTTTCGCATGTCGTTCATCAAAAGGGGTATATTCTGATGGATAATAAGTTGTTTTGTATGGGGGTACCACAGTGGGCAACAGTATTCAAAGTGAGGTCGGGCAAAAGTAGAGTAAAGAAGGATGATGGTGTGAGCATCTCTAGACAAGAAAGTTCTCAGACTCCAGGAGCACAACTTGCGGGCCAAGTCAACCTTGCTGTTTACGTGGTAACTTCAGCTTAGATTGTTATCACTGATTAGTCCAAGGTCTCTGGTGTTGTTGGATGACATTAGAGAGTCGCCTGAGGGAAGGACACATGGTAGTTTCAGAGTATCCTCTTTTCCAAAGTGGATCAAATTAAACTTATACTCATTTAGAAATACATACATGTGAGTGTGTGTGTGTGTGTGTGTGTGTGTGTGTGTGTGTGTGTGTGTGTGTGTGTGTACATACAAATACTCTCTGTCCCTTTTCCATACACAGTAAACTGTATGCATGAAGATAGCTGAAGACATATGCTGAAGATGCTGCTACGTAATATAGAATCCGAAACGACGCAACTTTATAAACAGCTAGCAGAGACACCCGGCCTTGCCCGGGATTTAAAGGGCATAGTTTCTTATTGTTTTACTTGTTTCAGTCTTGTGACTGCGGCCGTGCTGGAGCACCACCTTTGGTAGAAAAAGTCGACCAAAGGATTTATTCTTTGTAAGCCTAGTACTTATTCTATCAGAGTCTTTTGCCGAACCGCTAAGTTATGGGAATGTAAACACGGCAACATTGCTTGTCAAGCAATGGTGGGGGTACAAAACACACACACACACACACACACACACACACACACACTCACACACACATACATTCACATATATACGACAGTCTTCTTTCTACACACGTATACATAAATATACATATGCACACCCCCACACACATATATATATATATACACACATATATATACATACATATAGATATATATGCATATATACATATATATACATTCACATACATATATATACATAAATATACATACATATATATATACATATATATATATACACATAAATATACATACATACATATATATATATATATATATATATATATTTATATATATATATATATATATATATATATATATATATATATACACATACATATGTATACATACATATACATACATATGCATATATACGTAGATATATATATATATATATATATATACATATATATATACACATATATACATACATATATACACATACATACATATATATATATATATACAAAGATATAAATATATACATATATATATATATGATATATATATATATATATGTATGTATATATATATATATATATATACACATACATACATACATACATACATACATTCAAACATACATACATGCATACATGCATATAGAAACGTATATAAATACATATTGAAAGTAATAGAAATTGAAACCATATGATAGTGGAAGTATTAATATAGATGTTATTGTTTCACTTCTGACGCGCAATACGGAAACAGTGTAAGGGATAAGAGATTGCTCCGGGTTCGCACCAGGCAGGAAGTTGAAAATTATTTTGGCCCATGACACTGCATGGACTCTTAGTAAGGCATGTGTAAAATTTGAATGAAATCTGTTGGGTAGTTCTCGAGTTTTAATGATACACCCATACATGCAGACAGATAGACACACATTCTCAGTTTTATATATATGTGTGTGAATTATATTCGTATATATCCTCTTTGTTTTCTTTTTTCATTGGGCAAAATATTCTACCGGATATTTAGTTTACTGCGTGACCAGCAAGGCCACTAAGTGTACTCACATTTTTTCCTCAAGCCTTCACTTCTGTAAACCACATACACCCTTATACGGTAGCACATGCATGCGTAGCCACTCCCGTTGCTAATCAAAACCTGAATACAAACCTGCTTGCAAAGAAATAACTTTAACGTAACACCTAACCGGTTAGGTCCTCAATATGCGCTTTCGAACTACTAGAAATAACAACCCTGCGTCTCTCTCAAACTATAGCCTACCGTCCAAAATGATGGAAAGAATTTATAAAGCAGCCTTAAATACTCTATCTGATTAGCAGAAGAATGGCCACGGCTGGAACGCTTTTTTAAATTGTAGGTCTGCTTAGTCAAGGCTGCTCTGGGTCTGAACAATTGGAACAGCAAAAATATAGGCAAATATATATATATATATATATATATATATATATATATATATATATATATATATATATATATATATATATATATGTAACCTAGATGTTTGGCAAAACACACCGATGGAATAAGTACTAGGCTTACAAAGAATACATCCTGGGGTAGATTTCTTCGACCAAATACAGCGCTCCAGCATGGCCAGTCACATCATCGAAACAAAGTGAAACAATAAACAAAAATCTATGCTATTTTAATCCCGAGCAACGTCGGGTATCTCTGCTAGTGTAATATAATGGGGCAACATCTAGGAAATATAGGTGTATTGTTCGACAGCCTACGCATCTTGATCGACCTTTGTCTGTCCTCTAGTTTCGGTCTTCTTCGTTTTGCTTGCCTGCTTGTCTGTCTGTCTCTTACTCTTACACACGCATACACGCGCGCGCGCACACATATATATATTGGTTCAAAATGTTGACACAAGACAGCAAGTTCGTAGGAGCGGGTATGTCGATTACATTGATCTCAGTGTTTAACCGTTACTTATTTCATCGACCCCGAAAGGATTAAAGGCAAATTCTTCAGACAAAGAATCAAAAAGGAGATATCTTACATGTTTTCTATATGTACAATGTTGTAACTCCTATCAATAAATGAAATACGTGTTTTGGTGAATAAATAATACCCCAACATTTTCTCATCTCCCGTTTTGATATTATCACTCGGCAGAAAATATTTTCCAGCTTTTTCAACTCTTATGCATGCGTCACACAAACAGATCTAGAATACTAAGAAGATAAATTTTAACCATATCTACATTATTCATAGGATTAACAAACAAGTATAAATATTGGGCTGGTGCATAATTATTGCGGCTTTTTTCAGCAAATTTTATTGAACAAAAACAATAACAATATTTAACAAAAATATCTTTAAATGACAGTCTGACCGTCTGCCATGCAAACGGGAAGCATTAATTAAAGTAGATGGTGAATATGCTCCGGAATAATCATTTAAAGATGTTTTTGTTACATGCTGTTATTGTTTTTGATGAATAAAATTTGTTGAAAAAACCCCGCAATAATCATGCACCAACCCAATATATATATATATATATATATATATATATATATAAATTGCAGCGTGGAAGGTGTTTATAAGCCATTTAAAATAAACCACAAAAACCGTTAGATTCACTTCAACATTTAAATATTTTGACAAATTAAATTTAAATGTTGAAGTGAATCTAACGGTTTTTGTGTGCTATTTTAAATGGCTTATAAACACCTTCCACGCTGCAATTGTTTTCGTTCCAGCACACGATCTCAGATCAGGTCACTTGCTATGCAAGTACATCTCCGTAATATATATATATATATATATATATATATATATATATATATAGATTTAATTGAGCAAACTTTTTCAAATTACATAGGCTCAAAGAATTGGTGGGTAGGAGGCGTTACAAGTCTGACAACTGGTTCTGAGGGCTCGGTGTTACTTTATATTATTGGCAGATGTAACTCATCAAAAATTTGCAACCAGTTATGGAAGCAAATAAATAAATGTGTGTGTGTGTACGTGTGTGCGTGCGTGCATGCGAGCATGTGTATGTGTGTGTGTGTGTGTGGGGGGGGGGGGGGGGTTATTGTGCTGGAGTTTGACCCCCACCAACGCTTGGCAACCTATGTCGGTTCTGCAAAAGAGACCGATCAAACAAGTATCGGGCTTCCAAAATAAGTACTGGCGTCGATTCGTCCGACGAAAATTGTTCAAAGCATACATATGTGTGTGTGTGTGTGTGTGTGTGTGTGTGTGTGTGTGTGCGTATTTGTGATATAATATTACACACACACACACACACACATATATATATATATATATACGACAGACTTCTGTCTTTCAAATTGCTGGCGCTTGCAAATAAATCCTTACACAATTTAAAATTATAGAAGTCACATTCTGTGGCACGTGGAACCGCATCAATGAGAAACGAACTTACCTACATCACCATATATGCAAATGTTCATGATTTCTTTTAAATAAATAATTGTGGTGGTCATAAATATTTATTTCACTCAACCTCATCTCATAAGTGACTTGCGAACTAAGATAATTTATGTATCTTGAGGTAAAACCTATTCCGAGAGCTTTAGCATAGCCTAACGGATTCTATAGGAAAAGACAGACAGGAGGTGAATGGGATATATTGGAGATTTACTTTCTGACGAAAATTTAAGATTTAGAAATGTAATAAGTCAATAAATTATTTTCACAGATATATATTGCACCTTATGTAGAACTGAAGAACTAACGCAATTATACAAATGTAAAACTGCACGAAGAAAGTTCTTTAAATCATCTCCCTGCGTGTTTGCCCGCGTGTGTGTGTATGTGTGTGTGTATGTATGTTTGTATGTGTTTATATATATATATATATATATATATATATATATATATATATATATATATATATATATATAGTGAGAGAAAGAGAGAGAAATAGATATAGCTTATATACATACATTCATACATACACACAGAGACACACACGGATGACCTGTCCGAATGACCTGTCCGTGTTTTCTTTGTATCGTCTATCTTGGATGTTTTGTCCCTTTCTTGTATCACCTAACTGTCTGGATGTTTTGTGTTCTTGACCCATTCTGTATTATTTATATATATATATATATATATATGTATACATATATTTACATATATATATATATATAGACACCACACACATCTATCTATCTATCTATCTATCTATCTATCTATCTACACACACACACACACACACACACACACACACACACACACACACACACACACACATATATATATATATATAAGGGGAGAGACCATTAAGTGGATTCCTTGTATGCTTCTTATTTATACGTAAAAATAATTTACAGTCCTCGGACGTTTTTTACGTATTCTGACCACTGGTTCAAATTGGTCTTATTTAATAATATTAATTTCTACTCTTATTATATATATATATATATATATATATATATATATATATATATATATATATATATATATATATATATATATATATATATATATTACATCTTTTTCTGGTTTCAGCTAAAGCTTGAGGCCATGCTGGGTTAACGCCTTTCAGTGTGGTTGGGTTTCTTTTCCCTATTGTTTCTAGTGAAGTATCGAATTGGACGGGGCTGGTCTTCTCTGTGCCCCCTGTTGAGTCGTGGGTTAATCTGGTATCTTAGATAACAATATGACCAAACGCTTTTTGAAGACCTCTACAGCCACACCTCACAAACCTCTGGGGCTGTTTGGCATTATATATATGTATTATATAAAGGATATGAAGGGTTTATTTTACTTGTGATCTTAATGAGTAGGTACGCTGGGTAAGTGCTATAGTTGGGCTACCATTAGGTTCCAAGATCACAGCTAAGGCTGGATCTAGGAATCCATGCTAGGGATCTGTGTTTGGGTTCCGTTATAGCATGTATATATTATATTAGAGAAAAAAATCAAAACCAAGGCAGAACGAGTATCTCAAGTCATTTAGAATAATTTAATTACGCTAAGGTTAAGTTGAAGTCTTAATAATATATATATATATATATATATATATATATATATATATATATATATATATATATATATATATATATAAGGTTTTTAAACTTTTAAATTTTCATATTCAAAAGAGACAGAGACTTCAAATTCGATATATCGATTTATTCACCACTCTATGTTAACATTTCTGTGCCAAACTTATCCAGTGACTGGTCCATTGGATTTAGACATTTGGCACTTCTTCAGGAGTGGTTACCTTTCGAACAAAACACGAAAAAACACATACATAACTATTCTTATGCTATATTGGTAACGGTTGCTACATCCTCTGGGAAAATTATTATATATATATATATATGATAGCCTTATGTATTAAGGCAAATATATATGAATATGTATATATGTATATATGTATATATGTATATATATATGTATGTATATATATATATATATATATATATATATATATATATATATATATATATATATATTCAATATATTCATATATATTTGTCTTAATACATAAGGCTATCATATATATGTGTGCGTGTGTGTGTGTGTGTGTGTGTGTGTGTGGGTGTGTGTGTGTGTGTATCAATTTATGCACACACACGCATACAAACACACATTCACACATAGACACACACACGATGTTTGCAGTGTTCATTATAATAACCTTGCGTATAGAGAGAGTATGAGACAGGCAAAGAGGTGAGAAAAAGGAGTGACCGATGTGAGCAATTAAAGATAGACGTAAATAGTTCAACCAGGTATGTCATGTCGTCATTGTGAATTATTTCCTGCTACCTACTACCGCCACGTCTTGCTTAGCTTTCCCTCACCACTTCCTTTTCCTTCCACTTCTGTCATTTTTATACTACATTTTCTAAGGTAGATCGTACCACTTAGTTTAGAAAGGAGTGACGGGGAGAGGAGGGTAAATATTAAAAGAACGTGACGTGGATCATGTATATATCATTTTCTACTGATTTCTGACTTTTTTTGGGTTTTTTTTTTTTAACTTATGAAGGTGCAAATTATTTCACAACCTGTGATACACATTCATAGTCAATGATGTCTGCTTTACATATTTTCCATCGAGGCTATTGTGCGAAATAAATAAACGAATAAATAAAATAATAGTATAAATAAATAAGAAAATAAATAAATAAGATGTCAAAATAAAAAAAATTCAGCCCAACAAAGTGAATTGAATAACTTCATTATTCAGTAATCTTAAATGTCTTTTTTTCTCAAGGATCATATGTGTGCACATGCGTGAGTATGTATGCGTGTGTTTGTGTCTTCGCGTGCGCGCTTCCAACTGTTCTTTGTGTAATATGTAAGCATGTTTACTGTTTTTTTTTTCTTTTTTTTTATCTGATATTGTGCATGGCATTGGCATTCTTCAACATGTTTTCACTGATTTATATAAACAAGTAAGCACATGCATAATTTATTATGGTAATTTGTAATCTCTTTCTAAATAAACACACACACACAAACACACACACATACAGACACACACACACACACACACACACACACACACACACACACACACACATTATTCAAATTTATATTTATTAAGGTTATTCAAGGATTATGTTTGAATACATTGCGAATTAAGTGTCGAGATCAGATGAACATAAAAATAAAAGAGAACAAAAGCAAGCATGCTCATACTGAATTCCAGCCTGCATCTACTTGTGAACAGGTGTGTTCGCTAATTATAATTTCAGCAAGGACGGCTATTATTTTATTCTCGAATAGAACAACCTACGCTTATGTCCACATACTTTTATTTCAATCGTAATATCTGCTTTTCGTCTACGAATGCGATTGTAATTCGTTTCGTTGACGAGTATTGGGATACGAAGTGGTATTAAAAAGTTCCCGGACTAGTCCTGTAGTGCGCCAACAGATGGCAGCACGCGGTCGCATGCGCAGTGAGTACTAGCGGTGACGTTCATGAGGCAGTGTGCCGAGTGACATTACTGTGTTTACTTCGCAAAGGATGAAATTTGCGCTTTTGTGATTACGTGTACGCTATAGACTGCGATTTTTTTCGTGAACAGCAACAAAGAGCCCACGTAAAATTTTGTGTTAATCTTGGGAAGTCTTCTACAGAGATATTGAGCATGCTTCGACAAGTTTACGCAATGTTTCGAGTGACACGGCACTTCAAAAACGAAGGAACGTTCCTCGAAGATAATGAGCGATCTGGAAGACATACCTTCGGAAATGTAATATTGTGCATATCGAGAATTTGCACCCCCACCCCACCCCAGGCCAGACTGTCAATCGAGAGTTCTACTGCGACGTTTTGAAACGTTTGAGGGAGGACATTCGTCGAAAACGACCGGATCTGTGGTGAGGGAAGAATTAGATTCTTCACGACGACAATGCACCCTGTCACCAAACTCTCCTCGCTCGTGTTTCTCGCCAAAAATAACATGATTTCATTTCCACACCCGCCCTATTCGCCAGATTTAGCACCTGCGGACTCCCATCTCTACTCCAAGATGAAAAGGCAGCTCAAAGGTAAAACCGTTGTCGAAATCCAGAGCGAATCGCAGAAGGTCCTCAACACTCTTACGGAAAACGACTTCCAGGCCGGATTCCAAAAATGGCAGGGACGCTGGGGTCGGTGTATTGCTGCGCAAGGAAGATGATGTTAAAACAGATAAGTTATTTTTTTCTTAAACATAATTCGTCCTGGAACTTTTTGATACCACCTCGTACAGTGTTCTTCGAGTGAAGTCAGCCAATTGTTTTCTTTTATCATGGCTTGTTTCAATCACTGGACTGCGACCATGATGGGGGCACCACCTTGAAGAATTTAGTTGAATCACCCCCAGTATTTAAAAAAAATTAAGTCTGGTACTTATTCTTATTTCTTTACTGCCCGCAAGGGGCTGCATACATAGGGGACAAACAAAGACAGACAAACAGATTAAGTCGATTATATCGACCCCAGTGCGTAACTGGTACTTATTTAATTGACCCCGAAAGGATGAAAGGCAAAGTCCACCTCGGCGGAATTTGAACTCTGAACGTAAAGACAGACAAAATATTACTAAGCATTTCGCCCGACGTGCTAACGTTTCTGCCAGCTCGCCGCTTTAAGTCTGGTGCTTATTCTATCGGTCTCTTTTGCTAGCGTACGAGGACGTAAATAAGCCAACACCGGTTGTCAATCGGTGATGAGGGACAAACATAACGACGCTCATGTATATACGTATGGCGGTCTTCCACACAGTTTCCGTCTGCTAAATTCATTTACAAGTCATCGACCGACTCGGGGTTATAATAGAAGACACTTGCACAAGATGCCATGCAGCAGGACTAACCTCGAAACCACGTGGCTGCAAAGCGATTTCCTTAACCAAATAGCTGAATCTTTCGTCATCGTTTCCGTTATTAATTTATCAGAGTTTTGACAGCCTATTACAATTCCTAAGTTAAGTAGAATCAATGAATCAACGAAGAAACCTCAACGCAGTCGCTCGATCTGTTAAAAAGAGCAACGAGAACACATAGACACAAATATCCAAATGAAAAAAAAAAAAAAATAAAGAAAGAAAGAAACACAGAAAAAATTACAAAATACTGTACAAAATACAAAAAGGAATTAATAGAATTTATTGAATATTTTGCTTTGCAATAAATGTGTAGTTATTATCCCCAGAAAAAAGAAAAATACATACGAGTCTAAGATACGAAGGATACAATTTCAACTTAGGTGGTAACAAACCGCGAAAAGCACAAATATGCGCATTTGGTTTATGCACTAGCCTAATTTATAAGCAGCTGGTCTATGCTATTGACTTGGGAAGGAAGATAGGAACATCTTCTCTGAGGAGCCGCTAGTAAATCGCGAAACAATCTGTCGGGAGGTGTTCTCCCTTTTTTCTCTACATTGAAAGTATGTACTTGCTGATTTCACGGTAAGGCATTATAATATTGAAATTTACTTTAAAAAAAAAATATCAATTTATGCATATGATTTCGAGTTTTATTTTATTTTATTTTTTCAATTTCTAAAAAGATATGTCTATTTGGCTGCATAAAAAAATGTGACATTGTCAACGAAAGAAAAGTGATATTAGGCGTTAACAAATCTTAAGTGTGGATTTGTGAAACAAGTGGGTGATATAATCAGTCACTCCTTGGATTTACATAATATATAATTAGTCAGTCACTCCTTGGATTTACAATTCTGTTCACTGTTATTACAATTAGAGAAGTTTTCCTTACTTAATTAAAGTACAGACTTCTAGTAAGCACCAACAGGTAGGGCCTTTTCATACATTTTAGATACCCCGCACGATACGCTCGAATGTAGGTGGTTATTACAGCAACAATTAACATAAAGAAATTACTTTTTGGTTACTTTCATGAATAAGCTGATGTAATCATATTTAACCCAACCTAGTCTACAATAGGCTCGGTTCTGTATTCTATATCTAAGAAAATATGCAAAACATTTTCTCAGTAATGTCTCTTGGTTGGTGTTATTTCAGTAGGCTCCGTCTTTTCTATTTTTACTGCATTAAATAAATTTTTCATCGCCATTAATATTGATAGAGGACTTAGTTTCTTGCTAAATTGATGCAAAGAAATTCAGTTACATTTCTTGCTGAAGACTCTCCAGGATCCTCTATTTTGAAGAATGAGAAGCAATTCTTTTAAAACCTCTATTTGTGATCCTCTAAAAAAGGAGCTAATATGCTCACAAATGAACCCAACAAAGATACATTTTCCGCACTCTCTTTCTCCCTCCTCCTCTTTCTCTCTCCATTGTCATGCCTACAGCAATCAGATACCTTCAAAATTTACAATAGCTTCATCTGATGGTTGGCCAACAAATGAAAAATGGCAAAAATTGAGAAAGGAACAATAGCTACCAGAAATTCTATATTACTCTTGAGAGAGCTTCAAAGACGTCTTTCATCTGAAAAAAGTGCTAACTTTTGATTCGAAGTAGAGACAGTTGAATGGTTTTACGCTTTGATGCGAATGGTTGATATTGTTCTTTTGTTGGGGAAGGCAACATATGGTAAGTGATTCATCACATCGAAACTGCAGTGTAAACACTCTTCTTATGTCTGCTAGAACTGCTGTCAAGAAGGGATCTTAATTTCCAAAAATGGGAGCAATGCCTTCACTATCTACCCTCCGAGTCATGAATTGAGATATCTTTTCTCAGAATATGCCAACTTAGTGATGCAACAGATTTTGCTGGAATGGTAGTCTACAAAATATTTCTCATATTCCTCTTACGCTGAAAAAAATGACATTTCTCATAAGGGATGTTAATTTAAAGGACGTACAGATTTGATTTCTGAAGTCTGTAACTTGCAGCAACAAATTAAGAAAAGATATTGTCCAGTTTACGTAGGCACAGCTTCGTTTTGAGAAGTTCCCTTTGCGAGCACGTGGTTTCAAGTTCAGTTCTTCTTTGCTGCACCTTGGGTATATATCTTCTTCTATAACTCTGGACCGACCAATGCCTTGTGAGTGGATTTAGCAGACGGAAACTGTGCGGAAGCACGTCATATATACCAGGGTATGTGTGTGTGTGTGTTTATGTTTGCGTTTTGACCCTCTTATCGCTTCACAGCCGGTGTTGGTTTATTTACGTTCCCGTAACTTAAACGTTGGGCAAAATAGACTGACAGAATAATTACCAGACCTCAAATTAAATCCTCGATTTGTTCGACTAAAAGCCCTAGTATTGATCGCAGTCCAATGGCTGAAACAAGTAAAAGATAAAAGATAGACACCTTGAAAAAGTATGCCATTTCTTTGAGCGGCTGCAACGATACCAACACAGCAGCCGTGCCCCTAACGAAAATACTTGAGTTGTGTCAAATAGAAATCCTTTTTTTCTGTGGCTACCTTACGTTTAATCTGCGTGAAAATGATGCAGATAAGTTCGTAATGGAAGCCATGACATATTTTGAAAGAATTCAAATTGTTTACAACTTGTTAAATTTCAGCCACACGTGATGAAAATTACTAAAATTCGCATAATTCCTTATACGGCATGTCAGTCACCAAGTTGTCTGACAGATTTGAAGATTTTAAACCTGTTGCTTCTCGTTGACAGAATTCAGTTGGCATTGCCACATCTTTTAGAGCGTAAATAACAGCCAAAACAAAAAATTAAGTGAACGGAGTGTTAGCATACCTAAAACATTTTGTTCGTGGATGTTAGTTTTCGGCTTTTTGTTATAAAGTAATGGCTCTAGAAATATTTGCAACCAGTTTATTGAAGTCAGAGATGACGCAATAGATGTGTGGACGGACGTAACACAGAAGCACTCCTCGAATATTTGATCCTGAAGTTATGAAACAACTGAAACGCATCTGACATGAAGCCAAAGTGGTACAGTCAGCGCTAGAGGTGGAAATCAAACTCTTACGTACACGTGCAGATGCAACACCTAAAGACAGTCTAGCAGAACTGACTGGTACTTAAGAAACCTACTTCAGAAAAAATCTGAATAATACAGTTTGATTGAAAATGGATGGTCTTGTAGGATTAATTATACATTTTAAAGCTACTAGACGAATGAAATCTTGTGGAAATATCTCTCAACGTTTGAAAGTAAGCTAGAAGAAAACGAAAGAGTTAGCACACTAATCTAGTAATAAGTTTCTCTAAATTGTTTTCCTGTAAATTAAGTCACAATCCTCGCCGTCCACTTTTCGTTCAATGTTTATCTAATAAATCCCTTCTCGAACACCTCCTCTTAATTCAGTATATTTCACAACCACTTCCACGCAATCATCAAAATGCGACAAATTCGCTGGTTGCTCAAACTTAAGGAGAACGATCCTTGCTATGATCCTTCCACTAGCCTCAAACGCTGTGCTTGAGAACTAGATTCCACATTCAGCATACACTTCAACCCTTTCGTTTTCTCTCTCTCTCATATATATATATATATATATATATATATATATATATATATATATACACACACACACACACACACACACACACACACACACACACACACACACACACACACACATATATATATATATATATATATATATATATATATATATATATATATATATATATATAGAGAGAGAGAGAGAGAGAGAGAGAGAGAGAGAGAGATCATACGAAGTGTTCCCACTCATCTCCATCTACTCTATTTCACCTGCAAGACTTGGGTCTGCCCGAAACTCTTTTAGAAGACACTTCACCAAAGTACCACACACTCAATTAAATTCGAAACTATATGATGAACTTATTAAGTACATGGCCATGCACAGGCTCGCCTAAACTGTACAAAAAACTTTTATTCTCATCAATGCCGGGTACACGGACACAGTAAATATTTAAACAGATTCTGTTAATTTGAACCAATAAGATTACCGGCCCTGATAATGTCTCTTCCTTTGCTTTCAAGCAGTATATCACTGCGATCTCCTCTATCGTCATTGAACTTTTCTGTCTTCCTGTCGTTAAAGAGCCCTAATCCGGTCTTTTCAGGTGTGCTCCAAACTGTTTCATTCTCAACGAGGACAATTTCTCGGAACATGCTTACAACCGACTTATAGTCACTGACTTACAGACGTTCAATTTGAACATCAACTGCATTAGTTCAATCAATCTCGGAGGGCCCACGAAGGCCATTAGCGCGTTCTTTCTCCTTAAGAAATAATTTTTATTTTCTTGCAAATCGATCAATGTTGACTCCAATGTCGTACAATGTTTTACCATAGTCACTGACTTACAGACGTTCAATTTGAACATCAACTGCATTAGTTCAATCAATCTCGGAGGGCCCACGAAGACCATTAGCGCGTTCTTTCTCCTTTAGAAATAATTTTTATTTTCTTGCAAATCGATCAATGTTGACTCCAATGTCGTACAATGTTTTGCCAGCCATAATGTAGTTATAACCCTAAAGTTGGAAAAATTGTTCTTCTATAGAATTAATGATATGCATTTGGATCCAATCCGATCCAAATGCATATATGTATGAATCAATTCATGCATGCGTAAACCGAAAGTGACTCTATCGAAAATGCACACAGAAACATGTATTAATATAATCATTGATGTTAAGGCGGCGAGCTGGTACAATCGTGAGCACACCAGGCAAAATGCTTAGAGGCAATTTGTCCGTCTTTATGTTCTAAGTACAAATTCCATCTCAGTCGACATTGCCTTTCATCCTTTCGGGGTCGACAAATTAAGTACCAGGGGTACTTAATTTATCCACTAATTCCCTCCCTTCAAATTTCAAGCCTTGTGCCTTTAGTAGAAAGAATGTTAAGGCGGCGAGCTACCAGAATCGTTAGCACACCGGGCAAAATTCTTAGCGACATTTCGTCCGTCCCTTATGTTCTGAGTTCAAATTTCGCCGAAGTCATCTTCGCCTTTCATGCTTTGTGGGGTTGATAAAATAAGTACCTGTTGAGTAGTGTGGTTGATCTAATCGACGTATTCCCTCCCCCCAAATTACATGATTGAAACCAATATAATTATTGATGTTATTTAGTGGCTAAACCTAGTTGTGTTGCATACTTCGCTTTCGAGTTGTCAATATTTGGAACATAGTTGTTCATTACCGAAATATATTTCCACATATTTCAATTCTGACTATTACATATTAATACACGTTTTATATTGCAGGTGTTTAAGAGTGGATCAACCGGTTCTTTACATGCATTGATACCACTCGCATCTAACCAGGCCAGCTTAGTGTCGTGAAGAAGTAATTCTTTTCTGGTGTGTCGTAAACTTGCGCGCAGACACACACAGGCTCATTCAATATATATACGCGCGCGCGAGCGCACACACTAACAAAAGTACACTCAAATACACATAATGAAAAGATAATTGTATAAAGGGAAGGAAAATATAGGTTAATAATTGAAAGAGGTGGGAGAAATATAATCCTATGCAACTTGTGTACTGCCCAAGTTTTATTTAAGATATATTTTTTATTTTATATGATATATATATAGATATATATATGGGACAATGTACGAAAAAAACAACAACAGACGAGGACAGGTGGCGTAAACAACAAAAGGATGTATTAGTTTGACGCTCGGGAACACAGAAAGTCTTTAACGTTTCGAGCTACGCTCTTCAACAGAAAGAATACGGAGAAAACAAGCAGAAAAACACGGAGAAAAAAATTTAATGGTCTTTGGTCAACGATCTATCATACAAATTAAAAATGGCTGACGACTAGAATCACGCTTGAAACTCAAAAGTATCAACGAATTTGAATCAAACTGTTTTGATATATATATATATATATATATATATATATATATATATATATATATATATAAAAGAAGTTTGAAAACGCCACTATATAAAATCAATTTTTATTTATAATTTTCTCAGAGATATTTTACATGTTTCGGTTCTTGAAAAAGCGAACCTTATCAAAAATACATATTTTTTTTAAAAAATGTAATTAAAAGAAAAGTTCATAATTGTTTCTTACTGGTGTCAACATAGACCATGTGGGAGCGTTTTTTGTGTGGGGACATAATGGTTGTCTAGTGCTTTGACTTGAATCGTTGGCTATAGTAGTAGTGACCGTGTTGGTAATGGTAAACGGGAGTTTACCATTACCAACATTTATAAATTTATTCCAATGTGCTATAGTAATATTACATGGAAAATATTTTTTCTCAAGAATCACGTTACTTGCAGAAATAAATAGATAAATAAAATAAAAACAAAGAAGAAAAAGAAAATAACAAACTATAGAAATTTTTACGTCTTTTTATATTTGCTAATACCAATATGTGGATTCGATAATTTCCTCGCCAAGATGGTTTCACCACGATGCCATCCCAGAATGGATATATGCAGACTTCGAACATGACGTCATCAGTCGTCTTAAGGTCTAGGATGAAAATCTCCAACGAGTTTCTCTTAGAGACTTAGCTTGCAGAATGTACGTCTGTGTGTGTATGTGTGTGTATAAGAGAGAGACAGACAGAAAGAAAGAGGGAGAGAGAGAGAGAGAGAGAGAGAGAGAGAGAGAGAGAGAAAGAGAGAGAACTTCAGGTATCTCTTAGGGTCCAACATTACCTTTTCTCTGTTATCCCCAAATTTTTCTTCAATATCTTAAATAAATAACATCAAAATTGAATTATAAAAATTACATCAACCTAAAAACACAAATACCCGATAAATACAATAACCTTTTTCTTTGTATCTTCGTCACATGATATGTCGTCTGCTCTTTCCATTTCTTCGTATGATATTTATCTTAGCATTTATCTTAGTTTATCTTGGTGTTCATTAAATCTTTTCTTGACAACAGTATCTTTTTATTCTTTCCTTTGTCAAAGGTGGCATTATTCCATTCTTTCTCACTTCTCTCTCTCTCTCTCTCTCTCTCTCTCTCTCTCTCTCTCTCTCTCACACACACACACACACACACACACACACACACACACACGCATACACATGCACACAAACACACACACACTCATTATCATCATCATCGTCGTCGTCGTCGTCGTCGTCATCATCATCATCATCATCATCCCTCCTCCTGCTCTTTTGTTTTTTCTCCTCGTGCTTCACTCTCTCCCTCTCCTATAACTCCATTTTTCTTCTTCTTCTTCTTCTTCTTCTTCTTCTTCTTCTTCTTCTTCTTCTTCTTCTTCTTCTTCTTCTTCTTCTTCTTCTTCTTCTTCTCAATTTCATATACCTTCCATTGTTACCCTCCAGTTCATGAACTAATATATTTTATGTGATGAGGCAAGAAATTTCAATGAATTCACATCACACTTTTTGTGACGAGAACACATGACTAATTCTTGCGAAAAATCAAAAAATAAACAAGCAAAACAAAAACAAGGAAGACGTCCTTGATATCTTAATGAATTAATATACAGTGCATTAGGCGGTGAACCTGATCTTTAACAGCAGGAATAATAAGTCTGCTTACGTGTTCGGGTCTCAGAACTCTTCAGTTCAGCATAGTCTAATTGTGACTGACAGAGCGTAGAA
>NC_142929.1:126677268-126749768 GCF_046866305.1 Octopus bimaculoides | reverse complement strand
CATCACCACCACTACGACGACAACTTCCATCACCACCACCATCCTCACAAACCAGCAATGGTTGTCAAGCGATGGTGGTGGGGACAAACACAAACGCACACATACGACAAACTTCCTCACAGCTTCCATCTTAAAAAAAAATTCATTCATAAGGCTTTTCTCGGTCCGGGGCCATAGAAGACACTTGCCCAAGATGCCGCGTAGTGAAGCTGAACCCGAAACCAACTGGCTGCAAAGCGAGTTTTTTTACCAACATATCCATATCAGCGCACACACATACATACATACATACATACATACATACATAAGATTAAAAATCTGCAAGACCTTTTTAGGATTTAAGGGATGGTGAACAATATCAGATGCTTTCCTTCACAGCCTTGCTACTAAGTTGGTGACCGGTCAAAGTTTACTCTAAATTAAAAAGAGAAAGAGAACATACCTACCTACCTACCTACCTACCTACCTACCTACATACATACATACATACATGCATACATACATATATACGTACAAAAATACACCATACATACATACATACCTACATACATATAAAGTGATGAAAAAGAGACATGTAGAGGCAGAAATAATTTAAAAGCTAAATAAATAATAAGAAAGCTAGACTGTACATAGACTTGCACCTATCAAATATAGATCTAGTCTTTCTAAGAATGTTTACACTCTGTCACTGAGAATGTTTCCGATTAGCTCTCATTTTTCTGTTTCTACTCTGTTATTTTTCTTCTCAAGATTCAGTACTAAATTTCTGTTTTCAAAGATGTTTTTATTACGTATTTTATTTCCTTTTTCAATCAATGTATTTCATTTTAAATAACTTCAGTGAAATAGGTGGTGGTCGGCTTCGGCAACAATGACCTTAATTCTCGCATAGTTAAAACCAAGCGCTTTCTCTCTATACTTTCTTGTCACTCTTTCCCTACCTACATATATCCACATTAATATAAAAACAACTACTAATCTAAACACAGACATACTTAAAAGCGCGCCCACATTCATCTAAATTTAAACGCACTTCTTTATAATTGGTTTGCATATTACAGTTATACACTTTTACGGTTGCTATTATTTTGAAAGTGGACAATTTCTTTCTTTCATTTTCTTTTTGTTCGCCCTTTTTATCTATTTATTTCTTTAAAGGATGCATGGAACGACTTAAATTGACCTACTTTCTACACTACAGGATGCTGAAAATTATTTGCATCAAGTTCCATGACCTATATTTTTCTTCGGTAATACGTATAAGAATTTGGCATTTGATTCATTCCAGTGAAGAAACTTCAGACAACTTAAATTGTACAGTCTTTTAACAGAGTATAACTTCCAGTGAAATTATGCCGTGCCCTACTAGTTATGTCTATCTACGGAGTAGTGCTAGGAGATCTAAAATATCTCTATTTGAATATCTCTGTGTCAACATAGATATTCTGAGAATGATGGAATGTCTGAAATAAAGTTCCTATTGGAGCGTAACTAGTTACATGCTCCTTGACATATGCTATTTGTATTTACTTGTTGTGTCTGGAGGAAGAGGCAGTGAGATTGATACGATGTAACATTTCTCCTGCACCTTTGCAAGCCAGCGTTTGTGAAAAAGGTATGGATTGGTGGGGAGATTGCTGAGGACCAACGTATTGATAAATGTGGTTCTGATGGGGTTGGACGTAACAAGGATGATGAAAGGAGGAAAGATGAGTGGGGTCCATCTAGCTTCCGAGAAGCAAAGGCATTATGGTATATCAACACCTATAAGAAAGATATGAACAGGAAGCGAATTTCAGAGGACCGAAGTTCAATAGAGGAGCTAGGGAGTGGGGTAGAGGGAGATCCACCCCAGGCGATGCTTTTATGGAAACGGCACTTTTGGGTCTGCTGTATAAGCCTATTCAGGCTTGAAGGCCCGGTGGTCATTGACTTCAGTGTACTTGTTGTAGCGCTCCAGTTATTTCGTGAAGGCTCCATGGAACTCCTTCAAAGTGAAGGTAACCAAGACCCTTGTCAGAGCGTCCTTCATCTCTTTCAGCTTGGAAAACAACCAAAAATCACAGAGAACAAGGTCTGGACTGCAGGGAGGGTGAAGGGCAGATTTTGATGCCCATCTCTGTCAAATAATTGATTACTAAGATGGAATTGTGGACTGGTGCATTGTCTTGGTGCAGGTGCTCTGGCCTTTTACAACGAAATCTCTTCCTGAACTCCCTGAAAATCACGACAAAGTATTCTTTGTTGACTGACTGATCAGAGGGAACCCAGTGGATGTAGATGAGGCCCTTGCTGACGGAAAGATGAATCATCTTGAGCTTTCCGGTGGACTTGCTTTACCTAGCCTCTTGTGCTAGCGAAAAACAAATACTCAGCTTATACAAGTTAATCCATAAACAGTCTGGAGCATTTCATAAGTTTCTGTTACATTTTTGCCCAGTTTAACGCAAAACTTTATTGCATAGCGAGCTTCCGAATTATCTTCATGCTCCGGTTGCATTCTACAAACTAGTTAACTGTGAGAAACATTGTTTAGTTGGGTGTATTCGAAGTGTTGTTACAGCAGTCACTTTCTATCTGAAATAACATTTGGCAAGTCAGCTTATTAGATGTATGATAATGATATACTAAAATTACAATAATCTACGACAGTTATAACTGCCTCTCTTAAAAAAAGTCTCAAAACTTCTTGAATGTACCTCGATATATTATTTGATGCTACTTATTCTTCTTTAAAACGTCAGGTCCGTCTAGTAGAAGCTCCCTCGTTTTGTGTGTTGATATATTAACTTTGATTAACAAAACAAAGATTGAACGTAAAGTATAAAACTGAAATTATTTTATCTTCACAGATACTGGACATCTAACAAATTGTATTCGCGATAGGCACGATAACCGAATTGAAGATAACGAGTTTGACCTAATTTTTTACCAACCTCTCCTCTTCTGAGGATCAAATACTAAAACCGACGCATTATTTTGGCGGTACCTGCAGTTCTGGCATCCAATTCAACCTCCTATTTTCCACCACTCGTAAATACGGCCTCGAGATACTTAAATTTCTCCACTTGCTTTAGTGATGTTCCACTAAAATGCAGAATGCACTGTGAAGACTTTGTTATACACATCTACTTTATATTCGTAAATAGGACATTCTAATAAAGGAACTGTAAAATTTAATAAACTGTCAGAAAGAACTGATAAGGCAATAGATGACAAGTGAAATAAGAAACCTGAATGCTAATAAAGGAAATAATATTCTATGTCTGAGTACTCAAGTTATTGTTTCAGTGTATTCGTCTTTAATTGATGGGATTAAGGAAATAAAGTGAGACAGTTACTCACGTCATTCTGTTAAGTAGCTTTGAAGCATTGTCAGGTTTTTCTTTTTTAATTGATGAATGGCTTACAAACGGTCAACATGTTTTATGGCACCGCAGCATTGTATGGCTAATCTTTTACTTGTTTCAATCATTGGACTGCGACCAAAAGAATAATTTTTAAAGAAAATGAAATTAGACTACGTTGAATACAAGTGAAGGCACGTTACTTAGTAGGTGTTTGGGTTCAATTCCTAGATTCGTAACTTTGAGCAAGGCACTTTATTTCCCATTGCTTTAGCCTACTCAGCCGTAAAGAACACCAATCGACTGCTAGTGCAGTCTTCACCTCCGCTCAGCCGTCATATTCTGGATGCTTCTGTGGATGAAGGATGAAGGAGCAGATGGCGTCTATTCACTAAAACATTAGCGCCTTAAAACAAATAGTGAAAATATGGTACATGCTATCAAGCCTTCAGAAGCTAATCGTTTCCTGACTCTGCGTAAATCAAAAAAATGCGGTCATCTTTTACCAAAGCAACCGTAATGTTCAACTCATTCCTTTCAAATATTAGAGAAAACATCAGTGAGAAGGTTATAATCAATATATTAAAAGAATTTGGGTAAATAACTTCTTTAAGACACTGCTAAACATAAGCGATATTCGATTTTCAATACACTGTTTCTAATCTGAAGTGTAAAACACATATAATGAAGTATCATTGAACTTAAGCAAAGCTTCAACTTCATATTTCATTTTAGTGAAAATAACTGCAGGCGTATTCAGTAACATATCATGCAGAGCAACATAGAAAAAAAAAAAAAACCTACCCACATAACTGAAATAGCTAAGCTGAAAACAACCTGGGACAGCCTCAAACTTAACAATCAAAAGAAATAAAAGTCGACATAAGATAAAAGAAGAAAAAGGATTAAATAACTGAGAATACAGGATAAACAAAAGAAAATAGCAACAAAAAAAAACTAAAAACGAGAAAATTGGCGGGAAGCATTTATAATCAAACAAATCACAGAGTAAAATAATGCCCAAAGACACTAGCAGCATTGATAACAAGAGCAATGATCAGCAGACATAAGAAAGTTACGCTCCAACGGCCACAAATTAAAACGCACCCACCGAGAAAAAAAAACCCCACAGAGTGTAAGATGCATTCCTTTATATATATGTGTGTGTGTGTGTGTGTGTGTGTGTGTGTGTGTGTGTGTGTGTGTGTGTGTGTGTGTGTGTGTGTATGTGGGTGTATATATATATATGTGTATGTATATGACCGTGCCCAGAAGGAATGCATCTTGCACTCTGTGCAGAGGTCGACTTTGCTTTTCATCTTTTCGGGGTTGATATATGAAGTACCAGCTGAGTACTGGATTCGATGCAATCGACTGTCCTCCTCCCCACAAAATCCGGGCCTTGTGCCTATAGTAGAAAGGATTACTATTGTTATGAAGGAAGGCAGTCCCCATGGCACCTTAGAGGAACTCCGAAACTGGTGAGTAGCAAGGAGGGAGGAAAGTATCCTCAACCAGAAGACATGACTCGAAAGCTTGCTACAGATAGGACTCCGGCAAGCTCCTTTCCCCTACCTCGCCAAAGGTGCTAGATCAGGATATTTTATTCGACTTATAACATCTATCACCTACCACACCTTAAAGAATCCCAGATAGGTGTGGGCGCGGCTGTGTGGCAAGATGCTTGCTTCCCCACATTAGGATTCCGGGTTCAGTCCCAGTGCATGGTACCTTGGGCAAGTGTCTTCTACTATAGCCTCCAAGCCGACCAAATCTTCTACTATAACCGACCAAAGCCATGTGAGTAGATTTGGTTGACAGAAACTGAAAGAAGCTCATCATATATATATATATATATATATATATATATATATATATATAGTATTAATAAAGTAGGAGATGGAATGTGTAATGGACTTTATTGAGTACAACACGTTTCGACGCGTTCCTGCAGTAAATCTACGGATAACAGCAGGTAATCTAAACCGTGCTGGTGCCTTACTCATCACCCATTTATACATTTTGTACAATTTCTCCATTATATAAAAAATATATAAGGCCGCTGATCATCGCACTGGACACCAGCTCCTCCCCAGTTCCAAGCAGTTGATCAATTTGCAAGCATCTGCCAACGTGTTGTGAACCGGTTCAACTATCGCGGGCACCCCCATTTCAGCATCTCCCACAAAGATATCGTCATCAAACTGGCCGACAAGGGTGGAACTGTAGTGGTATAGGCACAGACCTTTACAAGGCTGAAGCTCTCCGTCAACTTCATGACACTTTCTTCTATTGCCTTCTGCCCTCCAACACCATGCCTAACTACCAACAGACTGAGTCTTCCACTATTAATGACTTCGTTTCTTCTTCCCGTCTCCCTCCCACTGGCTCCAATCTCATTGTCCGTACCTTACGCACCCCACACTATTTACTTCCTTTCCAAAATTCTCTGTCCTTCCCTGTACATTGGTTAAACGGATGTCGCTTGGCTGACCAGTTTCCGGAGCACTTTCGAGACATCAGACTCGGCAATGACACCCCGGTCTCGCGCCACTTCCGCTCTACCGGTCATTCACTACAACATCTGTCTGTGTTCGGACTCCTGCCTTCGCCGTCAACAGGAATTAATCTTCTCTCTTCGTTACTTTGCGCCACTGGGCTCAACTCATCTCCTATCTTCATCTGTCACTAACCACACACTGATTCCCACTCGCCTCCCACATTCAATTGCTTCCCTCCACCTACATACCGCCCACCTCAGTACTCTCACCACACACGTACCACTATACGCGCACCACACACACTATTCAACTCATCACTAACTTCACACAACATAACACACATCCACAACACCTTCCCACTCCACACACACTAGCACTGACCACTTCTCGACACCCAAACCACTGACCACTTCTCAGCACCCACCCCACACACCATTATCCACACACCCACACATAATCTTCAATAACGTTACCATACATACGAGCAGCCACACACACTGTTTACGCCCCAGTAACACACACCACATCCCATCATGCACATTCCCACACCCGCACAAGCACATAATACCTGAACACAGACGATATATACACACGCATAAACACACGCAACACGCATAGACAAAGATAACTTTCGCCTACAAACATACGCTACACACATACAAACTATTTAGTCACAGAGATACACACACGCACATACACATGTGCACACACCACGTGAAAAAGCATACATCAACTGCTACACACAACATACAAACGCACACACACACACACACACACACACACACACACACACACACACACACACACGTCAGACTCACTCGCCCCCATTCACACATACACACGCGCACCTTATTTCGATGGTATCTCCCTTTCATTCAACCTCTTTTTTTCCAGTCATCTCGCCATGTCGAACCGCTGAACAGTTTTTCTCTCCGTTTTTTTTTTTCACTTTCTTCATTTTGTTCTTATTCCTTTCTCTCGAAGAGCGTAGACTCGAAACATAAAATACTTTTCCATTTTCCCGAGCGTTAAACTAATACACTTGCTTGTTGTTCCTACACCAGTCTTCGTCTTTTGTTTTTCTATAAATCTGAACCAATACACACACACACACACACACACACACACATACACATACACACACACGCACACACACACACACACACACATATATGTATGTATGTATATCTGTGTGTGTGTGTGTGTGTGTGTGTGTGTGTGTGTGTGTGCGTATCTTTGTGTCTGTGTTTGTTCCCTATCACCGCTTGACAGCTGGTGTTGATATGTTTACGACCTTGTAACTTGGCGGTTCGGCAAAGAGCCCTGATGGAAGAAGTACTAGGCATTAAAAAAATATATAAAGTAAGTCCTGGGGGACTTACTTTATATATAATAAACAACTATGACGATTTGAAGTGGGGAAATACGAAGGTTGTGGTCACGAATAGAGTAGATGTGATACCAATAGTAATTGGTGCACTTGGAAGTATCAGCACTCAACTACCAACATGGTTGAATAAGATCGGTGCAAGTCTGAAGGCAGAACACCCACAAAAATTAGCATTGCTTGGAACTACAAGAATTCTTCGCAGGGTTTTTGAAGCATGACCAGTTAATAAGTGTCCCCTTAGTCTGCTGGCTGTGGACAGCTGACATTTTCCATCATACCTAGCAAAATAAGGCGTGAGTTTTCATATAATAATAATAATGATAATAATAATAATAATAATAATAATAATAATAATAATAATAATAATAATAATAATGAGCCATCAATGGTTAGTGGCTTCTGGCTTAAAATCAGAAACAGAAGGGTTTGTCATAGCAGCCCAAGATCAATGTCTACCTACAAGAAATTACCAGGCCAACATATTAAAGAACAGCAGCTGCTCAACATGTGTATGTCAACAACAAAATGAAACCATTGATCATGTTGTCTCCATGTGCAGTCTTCTTGCGCCTACAGAGTATCTCAACAGGCATGACAGAGCAGCACAGTATATTCACTGGGTAATTTGCAAAAGTCTGGACCTGCTCCATGATAAAAACTGGTGGGAACACAAACCACTTCCAGTGCTTGAAAATGATCACATCTCACTCTTCTGGAACTTCACCATTCAAACTGACAGAAAGATAGATGCGAATAAGCCAAACATTATATTGAAAGACTTCAAACAAAAATCATGCCTCCTCATTGATATGACTGTCCCAATCGATATAAATGTATCTGTCAAGACCTACCAAAAACTGAGCAAGTATAAAGAGCTTGAAATAGAAATTGGCAAAATGTGTACTCTCAAGACTAAAACAATACCTGTTGTCATAGGTGCCCTAGGAATGATAGCAAAAGAGGTTGATTCCTACCTAGCTCAGATACCAGGAGCCCCCAAAACTGCAGAAATTCTAAAGATAGTGCTCACATCCTACGTAAAATACTGTCTATGTAATCTCAAATTTTAAAACAAACTCATAATTTTCTTATGTTTTCTTAAACATTCTCTAGAACAGTGGTTCTCAAAAGGTGCTTCTGGGGCACACTGGTGCGCCTTAATTATAATAATAAAAAGCGGTGCTACTCAGTACCCTCTGTCACTTTTGTGACTTCTCTCTCTCTCTCTCTCTCTCTCTCTCTCTCTCTCTCTCTCTCTCTCTCTCTTCATATATACGTAGTTCCGGGGGAAGTGTGTGTGGAATAGGTATAAGATCTCCCGTATATTTACAAGAATCGAAAGTGGGTGTACATTTGCCAGGGGTTTATGTATTATTTTACGTCTGTTGTCAGCTCTTTTACAATTAGCCATTAGCAATACAGGATGGCTTTGATTTATAAACAGATAACGTTAAACTAAAAGCATGAATATACATACATACATTTCCAAGCTCTTATTTTGACGTTATCTGTCAACTGTTTATATATATATATATATATATATATATATATATATATATATATATATATATATATATATATATATATATATATATATATATCAGCAAATTGCTGTCAATCTGATGTTATCACAAAGTTATTAAATACGTTCATTTATCGAGTTTGCATAGTCGTCGCATAATTAAATATTCCCAAAGTTATCTCATTGTCATTATATCTTGTTACTTCCCGACGCCGTTCAATCATACAATCTCTCTATTACCCAATCTGCTTATCTTTTAACCCTGTGTACTAGTAACTTCTCTAGCACTCCCACATCATTTTCCCAAGCCAGGAGCCAAGGACAGATCCTCTAAGCAGTAGTTCGATTGGCTAGAGATAGCAGCTAAATACCCAAGGCTGGATTAACCATTAAGCAAGTACTTAGGGCGTCAAGGGAAGTAAACGGTTTACAGTACAAAAGAATTCGCTTTAAATTTGCTAAAATAGTATCCAGGATGCCTTGTCTCTGCTAAGTATAGAAGCAGATGTGTTACGTAAGGTTCATTTTGAGGATTTGATCGAAGACTGCAACTAAAAAACTATCGGAGAAAACTTTTCAAATATAAATAATCGTTCTCTCTCCATTCCCCGCCACGCTCTTTAATGATCTCGTGAGTAAACTGAGAAAGGAGATGTTACTCCTATATCTAGCAGAATGAGCGACCGCATAACTACTTCGATGATTCACAGGGTGGGGTCGAAGAAAATTAGATTGACAAGTCCTCATTTGACGATGTTTCTTCATGACGCATATTGTAGACAGTTAAGGCGAAATGACCTGAATTGTCACCTTCGTATGGGTGTGCGTGTATTTAAGAACATATGCAAGACCATTACTGTTTAACCGGACGATTATGGGTGGCATACCCAAACAGAGAACTCCTACGATCATAAAATGAGTGTCGGACGAAGCCTCTGTTGACTTATTCTGGAATAAAGCATTCTGTTAGAAATTTTTCTATCTAAGAGACAAGAAACGGGTGAATTCATACATAGACAACTTAACGGAGACAAGACCAAAGATGTTTCAGGACAACTGGTGCGTGACGTACGAACACGGATCAGCAGTCGATATGGATCATCTGTTCCTAATCCACTTCTTTCGAGATGTGAAAGAGTTCTTGCTTCTTGTTCATCATAATATCTCAGGTCAAGCTTGGTTTTGTGATTTAAATTGGGTGATTGAATTTGTGAAGAAGCCTAGGATCTTTTTGGTTTGACGGGCAACATTTTTCATTAATGTTTTATGTAGTGTTTTTGGTACCGAAACACTTTCAAACTTCGTATACTTGTATATTTTGTATTATAGAACAGATAAAAGATTTTGTATTCGAAATTATTTCATGTAAAAAGTTCGTATTTCGGTAATTTCAACGAATCACTGACGTCTATTGAGGTGAAAACAATTAATGCCGTGGAAATGTAAACAACGGTGTCATGGGATCTTTTCCCTTGAATAAAATTAGTGCCGTTGTTTGTCAACAACAACTACCCGTGTTACTCTTATTTATGACATCGTTCGTGCGTTTGTACTGGTTTTAGCTTTAGGGTTTTAGGGTTAGGGTTCGGGTTTTAGAGTTAGGGTTAGTTTTAGGATTACGGTTAGGGTTATGATTATTTTTGCCATAACCTCACTCATAACCCTAACCCTAACCCTAAAACTCATAACCATAACCCTAACCCTAACCCCAACCCTAACCCTAAAACCCTAAACCCTTACTAAGGAATAATGATATAATTAAACAGGGAATAACACTCTTGACACCGGTAAAAATTGTTTATAAAAAGAGCAGTAACTGTATTCAGCTGAATAGACGTCAGTGATTGGTTGAAATTACGGAAATACGACAACTTTAAGATGAAATAACTTATTAAGAACTAATTTTTGTTAAGAAGGCTAAGAGAAAAAGATGTTTTATATGACACATTCTACCAGTATCCCAAGTTTGAAAGTGTTTCGTTAAGAAAACAAGTGTTGCCCGTCAAACCAAAAAGATCCGAAGCCTGTTAGACAAGCTGCACCTGTTCATGAGTTATAAAGTTAATCTGCTACACTGTTTAATGGCACCACTTTAACCTCTGGAAGCCTTTTATTGAACCCACACTGTTGCAAACATTCCAACCAGGTTTTCAGGTGAGCAGGATATAGATTCAAGGTGATAGAATGTCCGATTAGAAAAAAATATATATATTTTGACAAACGGGGAAAATATTTTAAAATGAATGCATGATATTAATTTTTCTTGTGGCAATAATATTTAATTTCTTTATTCACGGCAACGAAAAATACTTTTAGCTTTTACAAGTTTATGCATGTGCTTGAAAGCAAATGCTTTTTTATAGTTGCGTTTAGAAAAGAGGAGTGAAGATTTAGAGAAGATAAGAGCAGTGGTGGGGGTTGACTGCAGAAAACGGAAGTTGCACAAGATGTAGTGGATAGGTCAAGTAGTGGGGAGAAAGTTGAGGGGTAAAATGCATGCAATTGACGAGTGGGTGGATGTCGCGTCAGAAGAGCGGTGGTGCGGTTAACAGAAAGAAGCAGCACTTTTAATGAACACTATGAATGGATGAAAATTTGAAGTAGAAATACAAGTTTGTAAAGCCAAATAAAATAAGATAAAATAAAATAAAGCAAGGAAAGCGGAGAGGTGGGATTATTGTTGAAAATATATATATTAAATTATAGATTATAAGTAGCTCTAATGATGCAAGCATTATCGATACCACATACTTATGGTATGTGTTTTGTTTAAGCGCTCCTTAGCTATGGTATAGCTTAGAGGAAATGTCCCTTTAAGAAGTCGAACACTGAAAAACACTGAAAAACACTGAAAATCTCAAGCTAGGCAAGACAAGTGGTATGAATAATATTTGCATTATTAGGGCTGTTGAAGGCGGCGAGCTGGCAAAAACGTTAGCACGCCGGACAAAATGCTTAGTTCTCCGCCGGGGTCGACTTTGCCTTTCATCCTTTCAGGGTCGATAAATTAAGTATCAATTGCATACTGGGGTCGATTTAATCGACTAGCCCCTCCCCCGCAAAATTTCGGGTCTTGTGCCTAGAGTAGAAAAGATTATTAGAGCTGTTCATAATGCATAGATTGATTTTGTTTTCCCTGTGCAGCGCAGTTGCACATCAGTAAATACACTCTACACTATTTGTATATACACCACAAACCAGCGATCGCAATTCGTTCCGAGGCGACTCGAGCACACGGTGCTGAGGAACTGCAAATTACAGCCAGATGTCGATATCCACCATTCTCGATCACTTTCGGGGCGAGTTGTTTCGCCTGGTTTGAGGTATTCAAAGTTTTTCAACACTCGGCTAATTTTCACTAAGAAATGAAGGAAGGGAACTGTTCTGTGGTGAGTGAAATGGTGTCTGTGGTACGATCATATAGCTGAGAGTTAAAAACAGTGTATTGGGCGAAATTTTGAGCTTCAAGGTAATCAGCAAATATGTTGGAATAGTTGCGGCCCATTCTAGTTTGTACCCCAGTGGTGCAACTACAGTGTGTGCTGCTCGCAGAAACCCTTGAGTTTGTGCACCCATCCTCCTCCAGGCTCCTTAGCCTATACTGGCTTATGCAGCAGACTCAAACGTGCTCTCCCCCATAAAAGCGTCAACCGAGGCGGGCTGCTCCCTCTCCCCCACCAGCTGTACTACTATTATACCAGGTACCGTCTTAAAGTACTGACGCATTGAGTAGTTACGCAAAGGCTCCTTGGGCCTAAAAGCCCTAGTACTAAACTATGTATGCTGTGAAATCGTATGCAGGAGCCCTAGTTCATTGCTTTTCTCAGGAGCCTATAAAGCAATACGTCGGCCCATTTTGTAACCATTATTAGCTAGAAGAAAGGCGGCAAGCTGCCAGAATCTTTAGCACGCTGGGCAAAATGCTTAGCGGTATTTCATCTAATTCAAATTCTGCTGATACCGACTTAGCCATTTATCATTTTGATGTCGATAAAATAAGTACCAGTTAAATACTGCGATCGATGTAATCGACTTGACTGCTCCTGGGTATGAGTATAGAGAAAAAAGAAACTGCACTCCTCTGTCAAGCCAGTGTGACAGAGTAGGTTCGTCAAACCAGTATGATCTTAAGCTTAAATTCACGGCCTCCACATCGGATCGTGGTTGGTGGAGAGAACATGTTGAGGCCTTCGTGGACTGAACATAGGCAATTCAATCCAATTACTCTCATAACCTGTTAGTAGAACTTACCGGGAAAGACAAGCAGTTTAATGAGGACATTGACCTGTTTAGTGAAACCCCTGGAAAGAAAATAGCGACAGCTACATGCTTCAAGAGTTAAATCTCAATACAGTGTGTTTCCAATAGAGAAACTACATAGAACGCAATATTTGATTTTCACATTAGCACATACTACTGTGTGTTTTTTGTGTTTTATTTGATATTCTGCCCTCAAGAAACTGCACCCAACTGTTTAAACAAAGAGAAGTTGACATCTCAGAACAAGAACAAACGGACATTAATTAGATCCACGAATTGAACATGTGGTACCGACTCGATAGGGGTAAAGAAAGCATAAATAAAACTGTCAGCGAAGGTGAAATTGCTTTCCGTGAATAACGTATGATTTTAGGGCTAAACAATGATGACCTCTGTCAGTCACTTGTCCGTCACTAGGAGTATATAAATAGAGAGTCCGGCACTGCGAAAGAGGATAAAATATTTTTGTTGAACCTTTAAAAATTTACTTGACCTTAAACACGTCAGAAGCAAATGGATAAAAATACTTTTTAATTGATTATTCGAGCATTAAGAATCAAAGAAGAAGAAAAAAAAAAGAGTGAAAGAAGTAGTAGAAGAAAAACGATGATGATGATGATGATGATGATGATGATGATGATGATGATGATGATGAGGAGGAGGAGGAGGAGGAGGAGGAGGAGGAGGAGGAAAATTAGACTTTAATTAAAGAATAAAAAATTCATTTCGAGTTTTATATTCTGTTAGTGTGTCTTTTCGTTACACCAGTAATTAACCCGGATGAAACGCATCACTACTTTAGTTAGTCCGTAAATATATTTTACTGAGAGCAACAGAAATGAAAAGAGGCTAAATTTAAACCAGTCATAGACAAACTGGTCGTCAGGGCTTACTGACTGGCATCCCCCCCCCAAAAAAATTACCTTGAATATTTAGTAGTACGGTCTACTTGATGATGAGTCACGTCTCTTGCGACCTGCTTCTTTCAAAAGGTTGTCCACGTTTGGTTTAAACGTAAAAAAAAAGTGTAATATTTATTGGCGAGAAAATGTGGAGAGGGGAAATATGTTTGCCCTTGCTAATGACGTCAGCGTGTTATACACGATGTTACATGACTTTCAATCACGAATTGTAACTCAGACTTGGATTTGGCGCTTCGTGAATGACGACGTTCAAAAATTGTCATTGTCATTGTCTGTAGTTACACTGACTGCACCAGCTTTTTGTGCTACTAACAACTTGTTTACATATAGACAACATCGTCATCATCATCACCACTACCATTAACAGCTTCGTCGTCGTTGTCATCATCATCATTATCATCGTAGTAGTAGTAGTAGAAGTGGTGGTGGTGGTGGTGGTGGTGGTGGTGTTTATATTTAGCCCTTAAGGCAACACTGATCGGAGGCGTTCCAGCCATAACCATCTCGTATTCTTGGTACATCCAATATTACATTATCCAGAGTGTCCTTCCTTTCTTAAGACTGAAGGACATTTGGCTCTTATTTCTAGCAGGTCGAATGACCCCGTAACAGCAGCAGGATCTTCGTGGTTTTCGTCACTGTTTACAATTCTGTTCCAATTGTTTTCAAATTTGGTATATGGATTAAGTTTTGTATACTAATTATGAAAATGTAATCCATTTTCCCTATAAATCCATAATAAAAAAGTTATTAACCTTTAAATTTGCAAAATTTGGGTATTCTAGCCAATCAGAAGCGAGTATTTCACACATCCCCGTAGCGAAAAATTCTGTTTCTATAGTAACCAAAGATGCTGCGCATGTGCACAAGGGGGAGAAGGAGATACGAGAAAGACAATTTATTTTATAAACTCCTAGAGTGTACTTCAAATTTTCGTTCTTGAATTTTTTCAATTAATAAATGTCTGTTTTAAACAATGTTTTGACTGTTATTTCTAGCAACTCCTGTTGGTTCGTTTGTTCGTAGCTTTTAGATACTTAATTCGCTCGCGAATGTTTTAATGTTAACTTCATTCGTGCATATTTTAATGTTTTGACAGTTATTTCTAGCAATGTTTTGACATGCCGATGCCCCCTTCCCCCACACACACACCTCCATGATGATGGAAGAGGCAGCGAACGCGTTGTTTTCTGATTGGCTGAAAATTCTGAAAATTATCAAACTTTGAACACCTGTAACATTTTTGTTAAATTTTTGTTGAATAAATGAATAACAAATTCGGATTCAGCGTCAAAATTTACTTCTATATGATACATTAAAAAAATCTCTCAAAGATAATTGTAAACAGTCACGAAAACCACAAAGATCCTAGTAGCAGCAACAGTAGTAGTAGTAGTAGTAGTAGTAGTAGTAGTAGTAGTAGTAGTGGCGGCGGTGGCGGCGGTGGTGGTGGTGGCGGCGGCGGCGACGGCGGCGGCGATGGCAGCGGTGGTGGTGGTCGTGGTGGTCGTCGTTGCTATTGTTGTTGTTTTGTGTTGTCTCCCATATTTGCTGAAATAGGTAATATTTGTCATCGAGACACTGTCTTTTCCACACCTCATGAATTACTTTCCGATTAATTGTTTAATACTCAATATATTGAATTTGTTCACACTAATTTAGGCGATTCTACTTATGTCTATTTTTGTATTCACCCGCATTGTTTTGGTTTTGTTATTATTAGTCTCGCAGATATGTGTAGCTAAAGACAAAAGTTAATTTTACGAACAAAGCACTTTCTGGTTAGTTCTCTCGGTATTTACGATTCATTATTGTACTTGGTAATCCGGCAGGATTCACATATATTTGTATGACCTTGACATCCGGTAGAAAACGGAAGTGAGGTAGTAGCTGAGCAAGGAATAGCAATCAGCTTAATTAATAATTATTACGCGCAAACAATGTTAGCAGCCCCGAGTTCCAATGCGTAATGTTTCATACTTATAAAATATACTATAAAACGGTGATTAAGTCATCTTAATTACAGTGGAATCTCGGTTTACCAACGTCGTTCATCACTATCAAATCTGTTTCGAGCAAGTTTTCGAATATAAAACGTCACGGATGACGAACGGTGTCTCGAGTAATGAACATGCAAGCCGGCAACAACAGTTGGTGACAAGCTGGGTGCATCAGCGGGAGAGAGTCAACAGTTGTCTAGCTTTCGCTCAGTGTACATCACTGTTTGAATTCGCTGTGCCTTCTCTCGAATTTCCTATGGGAAAAATAGTTTCGGTTTAATAACATTTCGAGTGACGAACAGCATTTAGGAACGAATTGGATTGTTAAACCGAGGTTCCACTGTGATTTGTAGTAGTCATCACGTGTAAGTAATGTTAGAATTTTTGAATTCTAAAGCAGTAATCATAAGTTGTTTTTGTATTTTCTATAAAAATGTTATTGTGCGTATACATTTATTATGCCAGATCACTTACGTTCTCGACTACTGTGTTATTTAGTTGGCTGCTATGTCACTAGTTTTATACTGAATGTCAAGTTCGTACTAATACATCCAAATTTGGCAAGATTACCTAGTTCTTTTGTTGTACCTCTGGAGGGTCATTATACCACAGTAAACACATGAACTGGTTCTGTTTCACTTCTTTCTTAAAATTTATTTTATAATCAGTTGGTTAATCATTTAACCAATTAACTAATTGATTGTTTGATTAATCGTTCAGTCAGTCAAACAATCAGCCAGATTGTTAGTTTTGTCAAAGTTCTTGCATCGCCATTCAATGAAACACTCTCTACCCCAGGTCTGCTGGAGAGAGGGCATGAATTGATAAGATCGCGAATGGTAACGAAAGGACTTTGACAAAACTGATTGACAGGCTGAAAAATTAATCAAAAATCCATTAGTTAATTGGTTAAATAGTTGACCAAATAATAAACAAAAATTCGGAAGAAAAATAGAACCGGTGTATGTGTTTATTAGTGACATAATGATTTTCCTGAGATACAACAAAATATGTAACAAAAAATTTTTCATATTATACAATGTGTTCTTTTTAAGACGCTAAGTTGTACTTTAAGAGCATTTGGTAACCACTTTTAACAAACCGAGTGATCTCGTAGAAGCTCCTTTACTGGCCTTAGTGCTTCTTGAATAATCTATTTTCTAATTTCAACACAAAGTATGTCTGAAAGAAAGGCAAAGTCGACTTCGGCGGCATTTGAACACACAACATAAATACGGACTAAATGTCACCAAGCATTTTGTGCGGCGTACTAACAATTTTACTAGCTCGCCGCTTTAAAAGCCTCTTCTGTTAATAATGGTTTCAAGTTTTGTCACAAGACTAGCAATTTCGGGAGAGTGGACTAGTCGATTAAATCGACCCCAGTACTTAGCTGATACTTATTTCATTGACCCCGAAAGAATGAAAGGCAAAGTCGACCTCGACGACATTTCAGCACGCAACGTAAAGATGGACGATGTGCCGCTAAACATTTCGTCCAGCGTACTAACAATTTTGCCAGCTCACCACCTTAAAAACTTCTAGTTAATAATGGTTTCAGATTTTGGCACAAGGCCAGCAATTTCGGTGGATGGGGTAAGTCGGTTACATCGATGGCATTTATTTTATTGATCCCGAAAGGGTGAAAAGGTAAAGTTGACTTCGCAGAATTTGAACCTAGAACATGAAGACGGACGAAATGCCGCCAAGAATTTTGACCGGCATGCTAATGATTCTGCCAGCTCATTACCTTCCTTCTAGTGAATAATGATAAGGAAGTTAGAGTTAGTAATAGCCATAAATCTCTTCATTAGTTATTTCTGAATATTATTGACTCGACGGGTTAGGTCCACTGGAAGAAGACAATTCTATTTTAGTGGTTAGTTTGAAGCATGTGAGATGGTTCTGTGAATGAGTGTTGTGATATTTACCTTTCTGATAGAGTGATCCAAGAAATATGTAGGTTGTCGCTGTCACCCAAAGAACATCGAGTTAGCTAGAGTTTGTGAAACATCTCATAAGACAAACTATGCTTGGTGGTTGGTGAATGGTGTCAATTCTTCTTCTTCTTCTTCTTCTTCTTCTTCTTCTTCTTCTTCTTCTTCTTCTTCTTCTTCTTCTTCATCTTCTTCTACCTCCCCTTATCTCTTTCTCTCTCTCTCTCTCTCTCTCTCTCTCTCTCTCTCTCTCTCTCTCTCACTCTCTCTCCCCTTCCAGTCAGGCACGCAAGACAGTTTAAACACTATAAATAGACATCCGTGATGAATTAAGGGCGTAAAGAGAATCAACGTAAAAGACGACAGCCAGCACAAAGCTGAAAGTCGTCAAGGTACAAGGAGAAAAGAGATTTTATTACGTAAACAGATTGTCGAGCCAATCATTGTTGGCAGCAGAAAGTAACTTCAATGTGTAGCATATCTTACATAAGAAAGGAAGTGGGAAGCCTTCCAGTGTTTTCTTCTCAAGTTTAGTAAATATACAGGATATTACAAAGTATTTTGGCTTTGGGTGCTTTTAGCAGATTTCAGTAAGTTTATCTCTTATCTTTAACTTGTTTCAGTTATTGGACAGCGGCCACGCTGGGGCAGCCATTTGAAGGATTTAGATGAACAAATCGATTCCAATGCTTTTTATTTTTTTTTCCCCAAAAGTCTGAGTCTTATTCTATCGGCCGCTTTCGCCGAATTGCTAAGTGATAAGGACATAAACAAACCAACACCGGTTGTCAAGCAATAGTATGGGATAAACACAAACGCAACACAAACACACATACATATGCGACTGGCTTCCAAACAGTTGCCATCTACGAAATTCACTCACAAGCCAACCCGGAGCCGTAGTAGAAGGCACTTATCCAAGGTGTCGCACAGTGAGGCTGAAGCCGAAACCACGTGGTTGCGAAGCAAGGTCCATAACTACACAACCATGTTAAGCATTTCGGACTAGATTTTTGATCTGAGAATAATTAATTATCCTGATGCCATACTTCGTATTATAACAATCTATATGTTGTAATTTTCCCCTTTCGTTCCTCTCACCAGCTTTAGAGGCTCTGCAAAAATGTCATACAAGGTACCATTAGGAGAGAATGATAAAATAAAATAAAATAAAATAAAGACTGTTTTGTTATAAAAAGCCGCTGGGTTTGCCAACTGTAGCAAGTTTAACAAAAAATAAAAAAAAAGATAAAATAAATTATGCTTAATAAATATATAATTCCATGGCCAAGAAGACCCCCAGAGAGAGATAGAACGGGTGGACCAGAGCTATAAAGGTCCCTGATAACTATGATCGGGTTAAAAAGATGGTCGTACATGCGGTGGGTGCGAGCACCAAAATTACACTCAAGGGCCACATAAGTTTAATAACAAGATATACGCCCAAGAGCAAAGTGCAGCCATCGGTGTCAGTATCGCTGGCGATGTGGCTAATCTATTTATGGTGAGATAGGAGATTCAAAGAGAAATTAACAGAGAAATTCATAACCCGTATCATGTACTTCCGCTATGTGGATGATATCAACATAGTAGCCAAAGCAACACCGCCCCCCTAAAAAAAAAAAATAACAATGTAAGTGATAAGTGTTTCTCAACCTTTTTACCTTTGCGTGACCCTTAGAATAAATTGCATGTCTCAAGGAGCCACTGCATTCAGCAAATAGCTAATTCCAGCCACCAGAGTATTAAATAGTTGTATTAGTCTGCTGCTTAACCCCTTGGTCTACTAGGGAAAGTGCATGTCACTAATTATCAACTGGGTCCAATGGACCCAGTATTTTTATTTTTATTAAATTTTATTCAAACTACCACTATTTCTTAGCTACATTATATATGCTATCAGGTGAATAAAGAATTACTGTTTCTCACAAATTTTAATTTAAAAAATACAGCTTACAGAATGTGTGTTAAATTAAAGGAATTACAAAAATACGGAATTACAGCTCTTTGTGGCAGTGAATGCAGTCAACATTGGAATGTTCCTGGCAAACATGGATATTACAATTCTTACATGTAGTACGAGTATTTCTGTCTTTTTTGGAGCCACACAAAGAACATCTTCCTTTTTTCTTTGACTGAGGAATCTCAAATGAGGCTGAAGATCGTCTTCTTTTCTTGTTTGGTTGAGAAATGTTAGCGGAACTAGAAGATTGTTTGTCATGTTCTTGTTTAGCATTAACTCCAGCAAGTTCCTTTCGTAAATGAATTAGACACTGTCTTCTTTTATCTTTGAAACTTTGCAATGAAGCTGTTTAGCAACAATGAAAGCATCCACTGCACTTACATCAATCATGCTGTAGAATACATTCCTTTGCATGTCTATGTCCTTACCGTCTTATCTAAGCTATCTACTCCTCCTTTTGTTTTGTTGTAAAATGTAATAACTTCAGGTTCCTTTTCAGCGCTTTTTGAATCAATTGAGAGTGCATTGTACTCATAAGTATGACGACATAATTTTTCTCGAGACAATAAGATAGGATCATAGAATCCTTTTGAAATCCAAATATTGTGCTGTTGATTTCTCTTTCTTTTCCATTTGTGAAAGCACTTGGAAGTTCAACTCTGTTCTTTCTAATTGTTCCAACTAAAGTAGCTTTCTTACTAATCAGCTTTCGAGCCAATCCTACACTTGTAATAAAATTATCACAAGTTATACTGCGACCAGTATTTCCCCAAGTTCTTTTACTAGGTCTTCAACAACTCTTGAACCTTAATTTGTCTCTCTCCCTTTTACTGGGTCTTTTCCCGTGTAGATTTGCATTTTCCAGGCATAAAATGTTTCACTGCCGCATATTGCCCAAATTTTAATTCCACAGAGTGATCAATTTCCTTCCATTTATCTTTGTAAACAGCCTGACCTTGAAGAATTACTTCAAGAAGATTCTGGCGCATAAAGATAGTAAAACATGTTTCAATGCCATTGCAAGACCTTTTAATAAAACGGGATGGTCCACATTCTTGGCACACAATATTGCAAGATAAAGTTCTTACTGCTGCTCGAGCAAGACGATTAGAATGCCAAACTTCTTGTCTGTCTCTAGAAACATATTGCTCGTTCATAATTAGGTGGCTTGCAGATAACTGTTTTTGAGTATCTTCATCATCTGATAACACAGAACCTAAACTGTCCAGCCCACAATCACTTTCCCATTCATCTTCAGAGCAATAGAAGGAATCACTACTATCTTCTTCCCATTCTTCATCTAATTCCAATAGCCTTTTCGATATTTGGTCTTCACTCAAGTTTTCACATCTAGGCATATTGGAAAGCACAACTGAACTATATGAAACTTGATAGCAGACTAAAGGCAGATAGTGTTCTCTCACATATTTATACTCTCCTGAAAGATGATACGGATATTGCAAGAATTGCGCCATCACATAGAAATATTACACCACCCTATAACCGAGCAGATTGAAGGTGATGCAATACCACACAAATTTGCAGGAATATTTTCATAATTTTTCCTATTTTATCAAAAATTCATCAAATAAATTGAATAGAATTTTATCTATTTTATATCTGATAAATATTTAAGAAAATAATATTTGATACTGATTTTATTCTGTTTAGAAGGACAAGAGTATTGTCTGAATTTAATTCGAGGGTCCAATGGACCCAAACGGTAATTAATGTATAAGGTGAAATTTTATAGCTTTTATAAAGATACGGAGAATTTCCCATTTGACAAATAAAAGAGAGTCAAGAAGTAATAGTCACGAGAAATCAGCAGAATCAAATAATATAAATAGTCGGAAAAAGCAACTGAAAAAACTGAAATGGGTCCATTGGACCCATTGGTAGATAGAAGGTTAATATAATGGTTTACATTCTATGTGTTATTTCAATGAGTTCTTGTAGTGGTTGGTATTAGTTTTATGCGCTGGAATAAATTTTTACTTCCTTGTCCCTATAGTTTTTAGCTTAGGAAGATTTTAGAGATTTACATTTGTATACATTTACTGTATATGTGTGCGCGCGATGTGTGTGTGTGTGTGCGTGCGTACGCACATGTGTGTGTATGTGTGTGCGCGCGTGCATGTGTGTGTATGTGCGTGTGTGCGCGCGCGCATGTGTACGTATATGTGTGTGTGCGCTTGCATGTGTGTGTATGTGTGTGTGCACGTGCGCGCATTTGCGTGTATGTGTGTGTGTATGTGCGTATGTGTATGTGTGCGCGTGTGCACATGTGTTTATGTGTGTATGCGTGCGCGTGTGCACATGTGTTTATGTGTGTATGCGTGCGCGAATGTGTGTGTGTGAGTGCGCGCGCGCGCATGTGGGTGTGCGTGTTTGCTCGCGCGCATGCGTGTGTGTGTGTGTAAAACTTACTATGAAGTGCTGGAACCAGTACAGTCATTCGTCGTGCACCTAGTGCATCCGTTTCCACAATATGTGGAATACACACACACACACACTATGTACATATGCGTACTTCAGCAAAAAAGTATCATTTTAAATTTTTCTAAAAAAATTATTATCTTGGAAGTTTGAAGTATATAAAAAAAAAACTCACTCGTTATTTGTTTAACCTAACATCTGTTTCTTTGTCTATTAAAGCACACACACACACACACACACACACACACACACATATAACTTAGTCTGTTACAGTTCTAGTAGACCTTACATTTAACCTAACATAGGGGAATATTAAAAGAGTTACTAGTGCAGCAGATTTCTCGAACCATTTAGTTATTTTTAGAAAAAAAAAAGGTTTTATTTATATTTTAATCATTTAAGTATGGAATAAAATTTTACGAAGAAAAAATAGTGTTATTTCTAAATAATGATAGACGAAGTCCAAAAAGGAGTGTTCTAATTTTTTTTAAGAAAGAAATATGGTTAGCTTCTCTCATTCGTATCGTGGTATATGCGAACATGCAAGCGCATCTAAATTAGTTACACGTAGAAAGATTTACATTGGGTGTAAATGTGGAAGTTGGAAAATATAACGAGAAAAACTGGAGGGCAGAATAAAAAGTACATAAAGTTTTACAAAAATGAAAAAATGAATATGAGCATATTAAATTTGATAAAATTATAATTAAATTTGAGACCAAAAATATGCAAACAAACAATTATATAAAGTAGAAAATATGTCTGGAGTAGTGGAGTAAGAGATGTATGAAGCCGGGGGCGGGGGGAATCAGAGAGTCAGTATTTCATTCCAAAATAGAAATGACGACGCTAAGCGGTAAAAAACACAAATGTTACATATTTTACCATTAAGCAACAAGTGTTACAGTTTAACAACCTTGATCTAATTTCAGTCTTCTTTAATTTCAACATATTTCACATAAGGTTTTTAAAAAAAAACAAAACATCTTCCTAGTATTTGATAACATCAGATACGATTATTTCATGCTACCGTTCCTGTTTCGTGTAGACTTGAATAAAAAAAAACAACAAAATTTATCATTATTATTATTATTATTATTATTATTATTGTTGTTGTTGTTGTTGTTGTTGTTGTTAAAATGTGTTGGATATGATACAGAAAACAAATATCCCTGGTCTCTTGTATGATCTCAGTCATATCAGCATCAAGCTCTCTGTTGTCATTAGAATAACGTCCTTTATATGTAACCATTTTGACGGCTGCGAAGTGGCAGAACCGTTAGCGCACTGGACAAAATCCTTAACCAACATTTCTACCGGCTCTGCCGAGGTCGTCTTTGCCCACCACACTTTCGAGGTCGATAGAATGAGTAACTGCTGAACTCTGGGGTATAGACAAACAACCAGTGCTCCCCACCTAAAAACATTTTCGGCCTTGTGCCTATAATAAGAAAGGATTGTATGCATCTTTTTTTTTTTTAGGCGTTAAGTTGGCAGAAAAGTTAGCGTGTCGGGGAAAATGCTTAGCAGCATTTATTTCAGCTTCTTACGTGCTGAGTTCAAATTCTGCTGAGGATGACTTTGCCTTTCATGCTTTCGGCGTTGATAAAATCAGTATCGATACTACTAGGGTCGATGTAATGGACTTACCCCTTCCCCTAAAATTGCTAGCCTTGAGCCAAAATCAGAAAGAATTATAAATGCCAATTTTAAAACGATATTGCGCCTTGTATCTTTTTAATTGGACTGATAATTTTTCAATGGACATTTTATATCCCACCATGATTAACATCTTTCATTATATCTTATTGAATTTTAGAAAAAGCAATGCATTGGCAGAACCGTTGAAGCATCGGGCAAAATGTCTTGCCGAATTTAATTACGGCTTTTACGTACTGAATTCAAATTCCATCGACATCAGCTATGCTTTCCATTTCTCTTGACGTGATAAAATAAAGTACTAGTCAAACACTGGGGTCGATTAAATCGACTAACCCTCCTACTGAATTTTTCTGAAATTCAAAGAGCTGAAGAAAAGCCACTAAGGAGCACAACAGCTGAAACCAGCTCGAGGTGGTTACGATTGATACGAGAACGAAAAGTGGAACCCTTCTGCAAGCAAAGACTAAATTCATTCCTCACTGTTTCTCTCAGGCGAAGTATACAGGCTAAGGAACAAAATGCTTGTGATCCTGAGATACCTGCTGATGATATGGAAGGGTCTCAAACATTGCGATGAATTCAGAAGAGCTAGTAAAACCTCTGTGTAGTTCTTGAAGTTTCTTATTTCTTTATTGCTCACAAGGGGCTAAGCATAGAGGGGACAAACAAGGACAGACAAAGGGATTAAGTCGATTATATCGACCCCAGTGCGTAACTGGTACTTAATTTATCGACCCCGAAAGGATGAAAGGCAAAGTCGACTTCGGCGGAATTTGAACTCAGAACGTAACGGCAAACGAAATACCGCTAAGCATTTCGCCCGGCGTGCTAATGTTTCTGCCAGCTCGCCGCCTTGAAGTTCTACGAGGGTCAAAACATCGCTGTTGTTTATTTCAATTGATAATGGAGTCAGTATAGTTAGCTGATAGTCAGACTAGATGTTTTATAGTAGCTGGTCCAGTGTTTTAAAGTCTTTATCCCCCTAGAAGCAACTTAAGTAGTGGATAAAATATATAGCTATAATGGAGTATTATAGTTAACTACGAGTAGCTCTTCCCATTGAACAATTTCAGAATAAGAAATTATTATTCCTTTTATTATCTTAAAGGCAGTGAGCTATCAGAATCGTAAGCGCTCAGCATTTCTTTCAGCTCTGTATGTTCTTAATTCAAATGCCACCCAGGTCAACCTTGCCTTTCATGTTTTCGAGGTCGATAAAATACGTGCCAGTTGTGCGTTTGTGGCGATGTAACCGACTAGCTCATCTGTCCCATATTCAAGCTATGTGCATATAATAGAAAGAATGAATTATCTAATAAACGGCGATATTTGATACAAAGTAAGATAAAACGAGTTGGTTGCTTTGAAGTATTTAGTACAGCTCTCTGTCATGTGTTTTGCTTTCTTGGGATCATTCTGGGTGTGTTTCTGTACTAACAGATTTGACTCTTCTACTGATTGACTGTTAAGATAAAACTATTAACGCCTCCACATCTACAATTACATTTTCTAATCTCTTTTCTGAACCAATTCCAAGATGTTACTATTTTACAAGTTATTTCATGCTTCTTTTTATGACTTCTTCTAGACTTTGAAAGATGAAATACAATTTTTTTTTAAACAAAATATTCTAATAATTTTTTGCTATTTTAACCAAACAGCAGTGTTTGATAACAAATAAACTCCATCAATAATAATACAGACAAGAAAGGAGTCGATATTATCACGTGATGTCCTGGAATCTTATCGACCTCTAACGATGCATCACGTTTTAGGTCCTGGCCCTGCAAGGATGGCTGTGTTAAGATGGCTGCAAGGATGGCTATGTTAAGAAGCTTGCTTGGCAACCATCTGGTTTCGGGTTCAGTCCCACTGCGTGAAATTTGGGCAAGTATCTCCTGCTATAATTTCAGGCCTATATACGTGTATGTGTGTGTGTGTGTGTTCTTTTACTTGTTTCAGACATTGATTGCTTGAAGTGTTCATTCAAACAAATCAACTCCAATACTTAGTTTTTGAAAGTCTATCTGTCACTTTGCGGAAACGCTTTATATGGAGACGTAAACAAACCAGTTCCGATTATCAAGCGGTGGTGGGTGACAAACACAAACACACACACACACATATACGACGGGTTTCCTAACTGTTTCGCCGGTGCTGACACTTGCTCAAAGTGCTGCACTGTGGAACTCAACTTTTTTCCTGATGTCTTCTGATAGTCTTGAAGCCAGTGAGTGTTAAAAAGTATTTTCCAACATTCAGTCCAGATTAGAAACACTTTCTACTTTGAGGGATGAATATGTGGGGAGAAATTCTTTTACACTTAGGAGCATCTTTCCAATATACCTGAAACATGTATAACGAGAAAAAACATGTTCATTTATTTATTTGAAAGCCTTTGAAAGTGGAAATTACAGGCGATATGAAAACATCCAAAAATTGTCTTTAGTAAAATAAAATATAACTGGAAATCTACTCAGAGATACGGTCAAGAGATAATTGTCACCTCATTAGAGAGGATGTGCCCTTTATTCTTTAGCTTTCAAGAAAACTACTAATTTTAATTGCCATATATATCAATCAATCAATATTTATTATTCGAACTTCAACAAATGAATAATAGGAAGAAAACGGGTATAGTCAGTCATTGGCAGATATAGTTTATAAAACTTTCCACTCATTTCCATCTTCAGCTGCTAGAATTATTTCATTGAGTGAGAACATCTTGCAGTCTGCACGAATCATACGGTGGTAAGTCGTTCTTGGTTGTTTCCTCTCGCTCTTTCCACTTTGTAGGGTGTTAAGCAGCAGACACTGTTGATAGCATTCATTGGGTGGGTGTTGCAGTTGGTGACCAATCTATTTCAGCCGGCGTTCCTTTATCCCTGTGCTCATTTACATCTCGTCAGCCATTTGGTACAATGTATCTTTGGAAACGTGGTCGCTATAAGATATCTGATATATTTTCCTCAGGTTTCTTGTGTAAAAGTGTTCACCATGGCCCTTTGCCGGTTTGTTTTTGTTACCCATGTCTCTCATCCATATGTAAAAGTCGAAAGTTTTGTCCATCTTTATCTTCGTTGTTGTGTTGATGTCAGATGACCAGAGGTGTTGAAGCTGCGACATTGCTTCACATGCCGCTCTCCTACTGTCTATGATGTCACAGTTTGAGTTGTGAGAGAGATCAGTTACAATCGATCCTAGGTAAGTGAATTTATCAACTCTGGATAGCTGCTTTCCATTTGCCAGGACGCCTGTTGTTTTGTCAGTGTTTATATTAATGGTGATGTATTCTGTCTTAGATTCGTTTGTTTCTAGCTCCACAGTCTTGGCTTCTTGCAAGACACTAGCAAGGTAGTCCTCTGCTTCTATGGGGTTAGGAGCAAAGAGAACAATATCATCTGCAAATGAAAGATAGACCAACTTATGTGATTCTGGTATGTAGATTCTATCCTCCGTATGGGTTGCAACTTTCATTACATGACCCATAACCACCAAAAATAGATAAGGTGTTAAGGTATTATCACCTTGCAGAATTCCACTCTGAAGTGTGAAACCAGAAGAATGTTTTCCACTAATAAGAACATATGCTGTTTGGTGTTCGTAAAGATATCTAGCTGCCAATGTTATCTTCGATGACATCCCTATCCATTTAAGAATCGTAAGCATAGTGGTTCTGTTGATGCTGTCGAATAGTTTTCGAAAGTCTCTGAACAGTGCGGCTCTTGGGAGACACCACTCAACGCAGGTCTCCAGTAACCTCTTCGACGTGTGAATTTGTTCAATGCAACTACAGTTCTTTCTAAAGCCACTCTAGTAGACACTTATATAGTTATCTTTGCACGTATACCGTTTAAGAGAAGTATATCAAAGAAGTTTGCGATAGTTGGACATCTGTCACAGATCACCTTTCATATGACTGATGACCTTCATTCACTAGGCGGCACACTTGTTAAGAGAACATTGTTGTATATGTCAACGAATGCTGCTTTACTAAAGATAATATTTGGATCGTCTGTAATTTCCAATTTTAAAGGCTTTCATGCGTGTGTGTGTGTGTGTGTGTGCGTGCATTATAACATAAGCCTAACTAGACATAGTATATTATTATCAAAATTTTTAATAAAGCATCACTTCGAATTATTTGACAGAAACACAGAAAAGAGAGATTATAACTTGAAAGAGTATCACCACCATAATCCCCATCATCACCACCCCCAATATCGCCCGAAACAAGAATAACAACGAGAATGAAAATGAAAACAACAACAAGAAAAATGAAAAACAAGAGGACGAGAAATTAAATTGCCACTTCAACACAGCTGCAAATTCCAACATCACAATTACTACCATCTCCGACATCACAACCACTATTAACACCAACACAACCAAAAATTGAGAATACTACTATTAACAAATCGATCGATGGCAGTTTCACTAACGTCGTATGGCGTTATACACCCGGTTTTTAAAAAAAGCTAAAAACCTCCTTGGACTTCGAGAATAACCCAGGATCCATCCAGCAAGAAAAAAACAAAACAAAAAAAACAATAATAAAACGATCGTTTACGAAATGTATAAGATTGGAAAGCCAGAAAATATAGCATGCAAATAGAAAATTACCTCAGGGGTACCTGCAAAAAGAAAATTACCTCAGGGGTACCTGCAAAAAGAAAATTACATCTGGGGTACCAAAATGTTGGTCGCTAAGGGGTAAAAATTGACACCATAAAGCTGAGAATGAGGCCAGGAAGTATTCCACAAAACCCTAAAGAGGGACGAACTGGCCTTCATGCTAATCTACCTTGGCTGGAGAGAAATAAGAATGAAGATGGTCGATATGTCCTCAAAAGTAAACATTGCAAATGGCAAAAAGTATCATATGTATATTAGCTAGGATGCAGAAGAGCCGCGTCAGCATACGTAGAGGGTATCCCTATCATGCTGTCGGATATACAACGCATCTAGGTGATTGGCACTGCTCTGAGGATTTAAACGATGCAAAAACCATATTTTTTAAAAATGGAAGATGAGTAACTTTCAACATCCCCGAAGCCACTGTACAGGGTGCACTGAGAAAAACAATAACATATAAAACAAAAGTCGTATTTGAAACAACCGACACAGTAACAAACTGAAAAGTGTCTACGTCCAGTGTAGGACAAAAAAGCCTACGTTGCAAGAGAAAGTGATATGGCACTGTGGAGGTGAGATTTACCACGGAGGAGTAGGCAAGGAAGCACTTTGATCCTAAAAAATTAAGATCTGCTTCTTGTACCCATATAACCGGGTTGTTGGGTAGCGAAAGTATAAATCCTGATATACCACCAGAAATAAACATCTGCTGGTTGGTGGAAGCTCTTCTCCTGGATATAGAGGACAAAACAAACATCCTACAGGTGTGGAAACTCCCAAAACAAAACTGGTTGGGGTAAGGTTTGGAGTTGTAGCTGTAAATGGATTACGAAAATTTAGAAGCAATCCCAGACGTCATAAATCGACCAGAAAACACCAACCTCCACGTGATTGTTGAGGGTAAAAGGCGGAGGTGTTATCTGTGTGGGAACACGAACCAGCTGAAAGCCTTTTGCCTACAACAAAAGAGAGAAGGAAGACCACCAATTTTGCCGACACCATCATCACCACAGCAACGGCAACAGCACCAAAAACAACAGTATCAGCAACAGCAATTACAGCAGCACCGACAGTAGTAGCATCAGCAACAACAAGAACAACAAGAAGGGAAGCACCAGCAACATACAGAACAAAGAACTCAAGAGCATCTATGGTTTCCATATCATTAACTACACAGTAATAAATACCATGTCAACCGGGAAGGGGTGTGAGGTGTGGGGTGCGGGTGGAACTACGGTGTTGTTCCGGAGATGTCTGGATCTCAAGATAAGGACTACCTTCCTGGACTCAGAAGGTAAGTTGGAGATCCTGGATGTGAACAGTAGTGACGGGGATGCCCTCAAACTGGTGATTGTTTATGCTCCGACAAGAACAGGGCAACTGGATTTCTTCAGACGTCAGGAGATTTTCCTAGGGTCGTCTCGACCTTTAATGTTAGTGGGCGATTGGAACGCCGTCTTAAAGACACGTTTGGACTGTGTCAAGCAAGGAGATAGAAGAGGGGTGGGGAGAGCCTCATAAACCTGCTCAGACATTTCTAAGTGTCTAACAGGTACGGACTGAATGTGCCAATGTGGATATGGACGAACTGCATCGGGTCATCCAGGTCGTTTCTAGATAGGGTATTTTGTAGGCCAGCAGATAAGGATAGTATAAGTTGCCCACTTTTCAAACTCATCGGCTACACAGACCAGAAATTTATGATCTGTATGGTCGATCCAGATAGGCTTAGAAGGCAGGGACCCGGTTACTGGAAACTGAACGCGCCAAGCCCAAAGCCAAACCCAACGTGCCAAGCTTAGAGAGACCGGATTAGAGAGTTAGTTAAGCGGACGTTGAAGAGGCAATCGTCAACAACAAATGGTGGTTTGCTCTGAAAAAGGCAATTAGAGTAGAATCAGTCAGGTTTAGTAAGGCATTAGTGATAGAAATAAATAAAATAGGTCACTTAGAACCTTTGAAGAGGCATTTAAGAAAGGCATTGCAACCGACGTGCAGGCCGTAGGATTGATTGGCCGTGAACCAATTCTTGAACGCTAAACACGAAGGTTGCATTGTCAGAGCTAAGATGCATACTCTAGGACAAGAAGAAACGAAAGCCGCTCGATGGATCGGAGTGGCAGAGCGCAACGTGACAACAAAGTCACAATTCGGTCTTTGGTGAACCAAAATGGGCGCATCGGACTCGGGCCCGAGCGGCATTTCAGTGGCACTTCATCTGACTGTTTGGTACGAATGGCGGTCCGGAACGCAGGATAGATTTCAATGCCTACCTCGACAGCATGCCACGATTCTCAGCAAGGTGGGTAGAGCGTTGTAAAATGCTGATAACAGTCGTAGAAATACAGGATACGATGATGGCACCTAGAGTATCATCAGGCGCTCGCAATCCTCTGTCGGTCGGGTAATGCGGTCGGCGGAAGTTCCACTCTGGCGTTCTGTAGAGGGTTAGTGGCGGTAAAGTGCGATGATGATCTTGGGGAGATTCTGGGCGTCGACGAGAATAAACTCTACAAGCATGGAAGTACTGTCAGCCGGGATTTCCCGAGATGCGTGTAGAGCGGGGAAAGTGCTCTGCACGACCGAGCACTGCCCGAGCATTGCTTACTTGTGGGTTTCAGTCGAACACCTGCTGTCGCATGAAAGACGAATCGGACTATCAGAGTCCATTGTGAAGATCGCTCCGCTGCCTTCCTTTGGCCGTGAAGGAAAGACAATGTTTCTTTGTCCGGTGGCCTTAGCGAAAGAGGTTGTGTGGTGAACCAGGCTGAAAGGGCTGAAGACTGCAATTGGCAACAGAACAGGAGAATTCCTAGTTCTGTAAGTCGAGGAGCGCTGCCACTAGAAAGAAAGAGCCCAAACAAGCTGGGATCAAATCGAAAATTTCAGGCCCATAATGCTGCTAAAGTTTTTCAGCTTCCACTTGAAAAGGAAGGAGAGAGCTACCTCCCAGTAATCTTGTTAAAAGGTAGGTAAATGTAGCGTGAATGGCCCGATGGTAGATGAAGTGGAGAGGGCACTTGCCCTACAGCTTAGGGCAGTTGGAGTTTTTGTGGGTTTTTTCACCAGCAGCCCTTGGAAGTCTTCTTCTTTTGTGGGGTTTTACTTGTTAGAAGTTTCTTTGTTATTCTTTATTTACAAGTTTCAATCGCACTCTATTTGTATTGTACTGTCCTGTACAGTTCCCAGTCGTTTTACATGAACCTTCAGCGGTTAATAAAGAAAAGATTATTATCATTATAAAGGCGGCGGCCTAGTAAAATCGTTACCGCGCTGGGCAAATGCTTAGCGGCATTTCGTCCGTCTTTACGTTCTGTGTTTAAATTTCGCCGAGGTCGACTTTACTTTTCCTCCTTCGGGATCGATAAAATAAGTACCAGTTATGTACTGTAGTCAATGTAATCGACTAGTCCTTCCCCCAAATTTCAGGCCGTGTGCCTATAGTAGAAAGGATTATTATAAAGGTAGTGAGCGGGTAGAATAGTTAACACGCCGAGCAGAATGTTTAACGGCATTCCGTCCGTCTGTACGTTCTGAGTTCAAATTCCGCTGTCGAATTTGCTTTTCATCCTTCCGGGTCGATATAATGAGTATTGAGATCGATTTAATCGACTTAGCTCCCCTCCTCCAAACTGTGGGCCTTGTGCCAAAATTTGAAACCATCACTATTATTAAGATATTGATATAGGCGCAGGAGTGGCTGTGTTGTGAGAAGCTTGATTACCAACCACATGGTTCTGGGTTCAGTGCCACTGCGTGGCACCTTCGGCAAGTGTCTTCTACTTTAGCCTCGGGCCGACGAAAGCCTTGTGAGTGGATTTGGTAGACGGAAACTGAAAGAAGCCCGTCGCATATATATATATATATATATATATATATATATATATATATATATATATATATATATATGTTTGTGTGTCTGTGTTTGATCCCACCATCGCTTGACAACCGATGTTGGTGTGTTTGCGTCCCCGTCACTTAGCGGTTCGGCAAAAGACACCAAAAGAATAAGTACTAGGCTTACAAAAAGAATAAATCATGTCGTCGATTTTTTCAACTAAAGTCGACGCTCCAGCATGGCCGCAGTCAAATGACTGAAACAAATAAAAGAATAAAAGAATATAGATTAAAACATAGTAACAAAACTAGCAAATATGGACACTTACATGACATAGAAAAAAGACAAAACACAACAAAATCAAATGACAATTGCAAAAATAGGATTCAAGCAAAATACAGAGGTTAGAATAAATTCGTTACTTGAGTCCTGCAGATGGCTCTCTACATTTTGTTTTTTGTTTTTCTCTGTCCAAAGGGCTTTTAACTTCGTGTATTACGAGTCTTTATTTATAGCTAGTCTGACATTCGAGAGGCATCATTTACAGAGACACATGTACATATTTGTACGTACGTATGTATGTATGTATGTATGTATGTATGTAATGTATGTATGTATGTATGTAATGTATGTATGTATGTATGTATGTATGTATGTATGTATGTAATGTATGTATGTATGTATGCATGAATGCACGTGTCTGTATGCGTGTATGCAGGTACATATATATATATATGTGTGTGTGTAAGAAGCTTGCTTCCCAACCACATGGTTCTGGGTTCAGTGCCACTGCGTGGCACCTTCGGCAAGTGTCTTCTACTATAACCTCGAGCTGACCAAAGTCGTGTGAGTAAGTTTGGTAGCCGAAAACTGAAAGAAGTCCGTCGTATATGTGTGTGTGTGTGTGTGTGTGTGTGTGTGTGTGTGTGTGTGTGTGTGTGTGTGTGTGTGTGTTTATTCCATGTATTTGAAACTTTTAATGTCCTTACATATATTGTACAGCGTTTTTAATGTTATTCCTCCTTTTCATATAAATATATTTGAACATCGTCGTACATTCTGTTTCTAGTAAAAACGTTGTTGTTAGGCATGGATTTTTGTGATCAGTAAATGAAAGAAACATTATTATTAGTGTTATTTTAAGTTTCTAAGATGAAATACTACTATAATGAAGTAATGTAATGTAGATTAGCTCTAAGCGCAGTACTATGGTAATTAATAATTCCAACTACTATACTCTACTATTCAAATATTATCAATGAATAATCAGAAGTCATTATGTCCTATTCTGAAGCCCGACTCATTTCCTGTCTTTCTTATTTTTTACTTTCCTTCTTGCTCCCTTCACCACAGCAATAATTCGCATTTCCTAGTCTTCTTTATATATCTAAAGCTATGCATTGATTGCTCTTTGTGTCAATAGTTATTAGCATTCTTTCGGTTCATTCACCATTCATTTCTTAATAAAGCTATTCCCTGACATGCCATAGTTTTCTGATGTCAGCTGTAGCTCGTTGCTAAAACATAAACTGCAGACTGTATAATGATATGCACTGTAGTAACACTGAGTGGCGGAAACTCTTTTTTATGTAAAAGTTCCATGCTTTTAGAAGGTTAAAACATCCGAAATTATATGTTGGATACATTTTAAAGAGATGTTGATTATTTGTCAACTTCTAAAAGAGAAAATGATGCGATGCAAGAAAAAGAATACAGAATAAGAGAAAAGGAGTACATGGAGGAAAAGAGAGAGAGAGGGGGGGAGGAAGAGAGAGGAAGAGAGAGGAAGAGAGAGAAAGGGAGAGAGTGAGAGAGATAATCGGGTAAATCGTAATTTGACAATTGACCGATAAAATGATGTTTTTTTCCTCATTTGAGATCTCTAAAATAACAAATTTCCTCAAAAGTCAAATGTCATTGGAGCAACATGTTTTAACCGTGTCTGCCATTTGTGGTGTGTGTTTGGTGATTTGAGTTTTTAAAGTGGGTCGGGAAAAAGAGGTCAACATTTTTGTTATTAAAATTTGAGCAGATAAAAAATCTCTAGATTTTAAAGGTTAAAGCGATAAAAACAAGTATATACGTCGATAGATATCATTAGAGTTCCTGTGCTTGACATCACGGAAAGTATTCCTCTTCGAAAACATCTTTAAAAACCCCAAAAAAACTTACCTTGTAGCCAAAGGTTACAAGAACAATCAGCCGAGAAGACGGCAGTTCGTGTTTTGTCATTAAACTTTGACATAATCTGCATATCTGAGGATAAAATCGTGCCAGGCTGGAACGACAACTATTGCAAATAATACTTACGAGAGGTGTCTGAAAAGTTTTGAGCCTAACCTAGAATCAGGGCTGCTATATAGTTGAAACAATTTTTTCTGGTAAGTACAATCTTTTCGGGGTATTCTTGCTCATTTTCATGATTCTGATATTTTAATTTTTGTTGTTGTTGCAGATTCTTGAATAAAGAAGCTTCGAGTTTACAAGGAAAATGGAGAAAACTGAGTATCGTGCTGTCATAAAGTACCTTCATTTGAAAGGCATGACTCCATCAGAAATCCATGAAGAGATAGTGAGAACCTTAACAGACAATACTCCTTCATATGCAACAGTCAAACGCTGGGTAAGTGAATTCAAGCGTGGCAGGAAGAGTGTGGAAGATGATCCAAGACCAGGGAGACCCCCAACTGCAACCACCAAGGACAACCTTGACCTTGCTCTTGGTATGTCTTTCGTAAGTCCTTCGCTCCTCCTGGTGCAGATGCCATTGATGTCTCTTCTTTACTATTCTCGGCTTTGGACTGTCTTCTCTGTTTCCTCTCCCAGTTTTTCTTTCTTCTGAATTGTCATCGATGCTTCTGGAACTTTTATTCTTTCTAGGTAGGGGTTTTGACCCTGTATATATATATATATATATATATTTATATATATATATTCTTTTATTCTTTTACTTGTTTCAATCATTTGACCCCAGCCCTGCTGGTGAACCTCTTTGAAGAGTTTTAGTGAAACAGATCGACCCCAGGACTTATTTTTAAAGCCTAGTACTTATTCTACCGGTCTCTTTGCTGAACCACTAAGTTACCGGAACGTAAACACACCAACACCGGTGATGGGTGAACAAACACAGACTCACACACACATATACAACGGGCTTCTTTCAGTTTCCGTCTACCAAACCCATTCACAGGGGGCCACGCAGTGGGACTGAACCAGGAACCATGTGGTTGGAAAGCAAACTGCTTACCACACGGTCACTCCTGCACTTATATATATATATATATATATATATATATATATATATATTTTACGGAGATGTACTTGCATAGCAAGTGACCTGATCTGAGATCGTGTGCTGGAACGAAAACAATTGCAGCGTGGAAGGTGTTTATAGGCCATTTAAAATAACACACAAAATTCTGTGCTGCACAGAGATGCAGCACAAAATTTTGTCAGTGAACAGGTCGCGGTCTCAAAGCGACGAAAATATTTTGACAAATTAAATTTAAATGTTGAAGTGAATCTAACGGATTTTGTGTGTTATTTTAAATGGCTTATAAACACCTTCCACGCTGCAATTGTTTTCGTTCCAGCACACGATCTCAGATCAGGTCACTTGCTATGCAAGTACATCTCCGTAATATATATATATATATATATATATATATATACGGTGCAAATAATTTACGAGAAAATAATTTGCGAAGATATCGTTGATTCTATTACTATCTAGTGTAACAATTTAAAAATGATAAGAGAATAAAAAATATAGGCGATTGCAGGCCTCCCCCAAAATGCATTTAATAGCTGAAGGATTAAAATCAATCAAAAGACATACTAAGTATCCTGGAAATAAGAGTTTTGACTGTTATTTCCAGCAAGTAGACATACTTAGTACGTCCTTTGATTAATTATATATATGTATGTGTGTGTACGTGTGTGTGTGTGTGTGTGTGTGTGTGTGTGTGTGTGTGTGTGTGTGTGTGTGTGTGTGTGTGTGTGTGTGTGTGTACGAAACTTCACAATCTCTAACTATTTGTCTTGGCGACCTCACATATGTATGAAGTTGCCTTAACTAGATCACAAAGACCAGGATTTTTCTTTAGAGTTCATGATATACGTCAGCTGCAATCAGTCGCTGGCTATATACAAGGCTCAAATAAGATCCACACTAGAGTATTCTTTTTGCCAAACCGCTATTACGAAGATATAAACAAACCAACATCAGTTGTCAAGTGGTTGGGGTATGGGGCACAAACCCAAAGACACATAAACATACATATCAGCATGGCCACAGTTTAAAGACGAAACAAATATTGCACACACACACACACACACACACACACACACACACACATTATCGAACACACATTATCGAACACACATACTCAGCGAATGTGGTCAGCCGGTAGGCTGCCATTTGTCGCGGTAGAGATGACTCTCAAAGCTCCGGTTGTTAGAACACATTAAAGTCATAGACAGGCGAGACAACTCATCCCCAAAATCTTATTCAGGAGTAATGGACATCGATGTTTCGCCATTTTGTGGCTTATCAACATCACGTATCTGAACCGAATTAGAGGCGAACTGAATCGCCAGTCTTTGACTGTATACAAACAGCGAAAAAACCATTTGCTGGTATTTTCCGACAATGATTACGTAAGAATAAATTCTATATGTGTATAAATTACTCAAACTATTCTGTCAACCGCTGCACTTGATCGATCCAATAATAAAACCCGACAGTACTTGTCGCCATTTTGTATGTCATTACGTGTTGAAACTAGTTCTTCTCGTATTGTCTTCTTTTTGTGCTCATTGCCGTAAATCTCCGCTCGCTCGCAAAACCAGGCAAGATGTTTGTATGTATGTATGTATGTGTATACATACATATGTATATATATATATATATATATATATATATATATATATATATATATATATATATATATATATATATGAAAACGTATATAAATGTATGCATATGAATATATATATAGTTGTGTATATACACACACACACATACATATACATTATGTATGTATTGCTCTTTATATGAGAACTCTACTCCATATGTCCGTAAATCTTTTCTCCTTCGTTCTTTTTCTCTTTCTCTTTCTCTCTCCCTCCCTCTTTCTCCCTCTCCCTCTCTTTTATTTCAGATTCTTTAGAAATATTTGTTGTTTCAATGACATAGACGTTATCATACTATATTGCCAAATAAGCTCAATGTAAGCTGCTCACTCATGAGTGGTGACTTAAATTCTTTTCTCTTTCTCTCTGATGGTTAACTATCCTTAGACACGTATATTCTAGAAATAGGTCTAGCTATACATTTAAAATGTGGTGACACATAGTTTAAATTTCACTATCGCCTAAAAACACGCCAACCTGAACAAATCAGTCGCTGGCTATATACAACCTGAACAAAAGTGTTCTTAATTATCTGGAATTTCATAAAATGACTGGCGTGTAGAATACAGTCTTACGAGATGCGCAGATCCAACAAATCAGAATGCTTTCCATTATCAGAAAAAGTTACTAATTACCTTCACAGGAAATGAGTTGACAAGCGAGCGTTGGAAGCTGATAAAAATTTGTGTTTGAATAAACCAAAAATTGTTGAGGCAAGCAGTGATGTTACAACTACAATATTGGGGATTTACAAGGAACATATTTTCCTAGGGAAAATGTTCCGAACAAAATGCTTAGCGACATTTCGTCTGTATTTACCCACTGAGTTTAAATTCCACTGAGGTCAACTTTTCCTTTCATCCTTTTTTGCGGTTGATAAAATAGGTTCTAGTTTAGCACTAGAGTCGATATAATCGACTTACCCAATCTCACGAAATTGCTGGCCTTGTGCGTCTTATAAATGCAAAGCTACGATTTGGGTTCCCGAGAAGTTGCTCAAGAAAAGAACAGTCGAAACTGAGATGCCTTGTAAGTTTGTGATGGCAAGCGAGCATTACAAGCTGATACGAATTTGTGTTAGAATAAACCTAAAAGTAGTTGTAGATATAACAAGCAATGATGTTGCGACTACCATATTTTGCAGCACTTCTTGCGAGTAAAATGTTCCAAGAAATAAATTTACGTCCTATAAAAATAAGAATACGAAAGTGGCTCAAGAAAGGGGACTGTCAAAATTGAGGTACCTTGTAAGTTTGTGTGAGTCATAAATTGTCAAATTTGGTATTTTCAGTGAATGCACTCAGAGAATAAATAAAAGTGCGTAATGTAACCTGTTTTGCAGGATTAAGCAAATTGTAGCCGTGTGTTAATTGGTATGACATGCACATGTCACATGACTCAAGGAAGGAAGTTTCGGGTCACGATCTTGCTTCCACCAATCTTCTCACTAAAACACCACTGGACTCGACAGGAAAAACATTTTAATTCCCCCCCCACCACCACCATTATACTTCAGTATGCAAAATTGAAAAAATATAAATTGAAAAATATAAAACAACTTATATACGCACCTCCCACTGTTGACAAGTAGTAGAATTTGGCAATGCAATTATTCTAAAGAATACAGAGAATGGTAATAATACATTAATAGGTTTTCATATGTAAAGCGCTTTCTAAACAAGTTTAGAAACTAGGTTATCTTCGTATGATCTCCGCAGATCAATGTTGACTATGCATGTGCACAAGTATGTACAGGTATGTGCAAGATGTTCTTGAAGAAGACTAGCAATGTCCTAAGCATGTCTCTCCACTCCACGCTACCGATGGTTTTTTTTTTTTTTTTCAAGGGAAAAGCCGCCGACTTGGGCTGATACAGTTTAGTACCAGTGCTGTCACGAGCATTGCTGTCAGAATGCAAAAGAGCCGGAGCAGGTACTGCAAGGCATCAAGTTTGATTCTCAGACAATTCTACCACTTGATCACCCGATATCCCTCTTTTTAAGACGATAGTCGTAATTTGAGGACACTTTGATTGATACTTCTAGCAAATCGAACGATCACATATTTAGTGCCCTTCCCTTCAACTTAGTGGACCACATAATCTACGTTATCTACTTCCAGTTGGGTGCTTCGGACTTTGAGCACATATTTTCACACCTGTTACAGGATATGGACCACTAGTGCTCCGGTATTTTATCAACACAGCCATCTGCACTGTCGACACGCTGAAGATAGCTTGTGACTTATTTTTCGAATTACAGAAGCTTGAATTAATTTCTGTATTTAGTGGCCATAATCCGTCGATCGGTTCATCACCACCGCACGAGTCTTGTGTGCCTTTAGCGGATTCCCTTCTGTTGCAAGCATTCGGGTCTGGTCTTTGATCTGAGAATAACTTCCCCTGTTCCTTCTACTAGTCTTAGAGACTGCAATGATCAAATATATTCTATAATTAACATACGTTAATACCAGAATATTTATTAACTAACTGGTTGAGACTCTGGTCTAGCACACCAGGCAAAATGCTTAGCGCATTTCGCCCGTCTTTATTTTCTGAGTTCAAATTCTGTCGAGGTCGACTTTGCTTTTCATCCTTTCGAGGTTGACAAACGAGGACCAGTTGAGCACTGGGGTCGATACAACCGACTTACCAACTCCTCCAAAATTGCTGGCCTTGTGCCAAAATTTGTAATCAGTGTGGGGAGAGGGAGTTGTGGAGACAAGTGGTTGATGGTGTTCGTCTGCAGACGACATGGTAAGTAGGTATGCTGGTAGGTAGGCAGGTAGGTAGGTAGGTAGGTAGGTAGGTAAACTAAATATGTGATCGTTCGATTTGCTAGAAATATCAATCAAAGTGTCCTCAAATCACGACTATTGTCTTAAAAAGAGGAATATCGGGCGATCAAGTGGTAGAATTGTCTGAGAATCTATCTAGATGCCTTGCAGTATCTGCTCCGGTAGGTAACATACGTTTTGTTACGGTTTCTAATTTAGGCTCAAAACCAGAATTTTGAGGAGAGGAGTAAATCGATACCATCGAGCCCTGTACTTGACTGAACCTTTATCTTATCAACCTTGAAAGACTGAAGAGCAAAGTCGACTCTGGCAGGATCAACTGTGCCATTCATCCTTTCGGGGTTTATAACTATAACACCAGTTCAGTAGGGTAAAGTGGTGAAATGATTAGAGCGTCTTGCAATATTTGTTCCAGCTTTTTGAATTCTGAGTTCAAATCCCACCATGGCTTACTCGGATGACAGTCTTAATTCGTCGCCTGGCTTAACAACCCTACTTAGTCCTTAGACGCCTTTATCAAGTTTTTAGACCAGATTATTCCTTTCTTCTTTCGTCTGACCTTAGAGGCCCTGTGAAGGGCTATGAGTACTGCCCTTCCCTTCAAGTCAAGAAGTGAGAAGTGACATGTGACAAAAAAAAAAAAAAAAAAAAAATTCTTTGAATTAATTATTGGCGTTGGTGACCATCAACCAGGTTTCTCAGATTGCAGTTTTTACCTGACTGATAAAACTATTGAATCGGTTTGCCACCAGACTCATTTATCACTGGTGTGATTCTGAAGACATGCTTTACTGCAGTTTATTTTATTGCTTTATCGAATTAGGAGAGATTAAACGAAATTAATAATTGCAACCTAAAACTAAAAAGTTACCGAGCTACAAATTGTAAATCGTTCAAATATTGTGTCCACCCACCAAGTTACTGTTGAGGCAGCTAATGTTGGAAGTGTCAAAAAACTAAGAATTTCTCAATAACAATATCTTCTTTCAGAATTACAGTTTGAACATGGGCCGATATTATTTAATGAGTTTTAAGTGTTCTAATTACTTTTGTAAACAAATATCCACCAGCTTTATCGTGATAAAATGCGAAATACTTCGCAAGACTCGTTGCTTAGCCTTTAGTCACTATAATTACACAGGCATATGACCAAAATACTCCAGACATAACCATCCCATCTCTTTGTCTATGACTCAGTGTCCAATGTGCTCTCTTTTTTAAGACACTGGCGGGGGGGGGGGGGTGTTCTGGAGAATTTGGTTGCGATTTCTAACAGGCTAAGCAACAATAAACTTTTCTTTTATAGGCACTAGGCCGGAAATTCTGAAGTGCTCAACCGGTACTTATTTTAACGACCCCGAAAGGATGAAAGGCAAAAATCAATCTCGACGGAATTTGAACTCAGAATGTAAAACCAGAAGAAATGTTGATGAGCATTTTTTCCGGCATGCTAACAATTCTACCGGCAAGAGCCCAAGTACAAAATGCAGTACAAAACGTGGGGTACATTTTAACGAATGAAAATATGAATTATTAAAATGAAAAGGCTTACGAGCCCCCCAAAGCTCGCAGTTTCATTTTACCGTTCTATTTATACAGTTTATTATTTTCCGTCTTCATCTGTCATAAGTTCGGTTACGTCGTCCAACTTAATTACAGTAGGCAGACTCTCCGCTGCAAGTTATGTCACCGAATGTGACCATATGCTAAATGGGTTGAAAACCATTTGCTGGCATGTCCCAACGTTTCATGCCACGGAAAAAATTCAAATATGAATTAGAAGCAGCTCGTGGTATATAAACAAAATCGAACACACATATATAAGGTGTGTGTGTTGTTAGTTCGTGGGTCGTCTGCGTTTTTAGGCGTAAGAGAAAATGTTCTCACTGCGCCTGGTGTTAAAACACCTGAAAGTAAGTCATACGCAAGCGAGACAACTCACATTAGGTCCCTTCTCGAAATAGGCCTTGTTCGGTATGCGACATTGAAAAGTCACAAGAATATTTGAACACACACACACACACACACACACACATATATATATATATATATATATATATATATACACATATACACACATACATGCAAACACGCGCACGCACACACACATTGATTGCTTCGTGTGTTGTAGATTACTAGAGAGAAATGGGCTTTGGATAGAGTTGAATAAATTGTTCGATCCGATTTGCTATTTTTATCATTTGTTTTGTTGTTTTTTAAAGTTTAGTTTGAGCATGAGGCAGATAAAAAAAAAAGTACCACAGAAGTTGCCAGTAACCACAGCTTCAATCCCTAAGTATTTCAGCTTAAAGTCTATGTTTTTTTTTTGATATTCTAAGCTCAACAAAATTTTATTTACGAACTTACGAAGAAGACGCTGAATTATACGACTATTCTCGCATTAAGCTTTCATTGAAAAAATAAGGGGGAGTAAGTCATAAAAATCGTTACAGAAGTGAAGGATTACAAACTGACAAAGTATCGGCTCCTCTCTGATACATTTCTTTTCGAATTTATAGAGGCGGAAATGTCCGGTGTCCTGGGTCCTCCAATCATTTCTCTACTCAATATGATCAAGGACGAGATGGCTACTTGAGGTGAAATAGCTCTTTCACCAGATATCTCTCTCGAAGTTTTTCTGATAATGCATTTGTCATTTTGTCAGCCAGAACTACGAATCATTTTCATGACTTCTTGTAATATAATAAAAATAAATATATTTACAAAGTGAGGCTATGTAGTTCTTTAACTGAATGACTGATACGAATTCTTGCAATAGATTGAACATCCAAGCTCTAGTCGGCGGTATTAAACCGGATGCTGTCTATTAGACTTATAGGAATGTTGGTTATCAGTTATATAGAAATAGTTGTTATTGTAGCTCAGCGGGCTGCGTGTCTGAATCGCGTCGGGGTCACCACTATAGGAATAGTGGTTACACACCATTAGGTGTACACCTACTTTCCTATATTAAATTAGAAATTAACGGAACGCAGAACTCCAAACTAATCAACACAACAATATTTATTCATGGTGGTAAATAGACAGCTTTACTCTTGGTTGTTGAGACGCCTTTTGTGTGTGAGAACATGGTTGCTGAGACGCCGGAATGTTGATGTGAGCTGTCTGGCGTGAGTTCGAAAGATGGAGAGAAGGCTTGACGCGTCCATGCTCAATGCCGGCCAGGCGAGAAAGAGAGTGAATAAAGCGGGAACGCTTGGATGTTGAATTCCACGCATGCGTGAGACTACGCATGCGCACGGCGTTACTACAGACTTATCACATAAAACGGCAAAAGGCCGAAGTATTTTATCGTGGCACCAGAAATCAAGCAGAACAGGCTCTATGATAAAGAGGAGACTACAATTTTACAAATTACTAAAAGTACACAAAGGCAGAGGCGGGGAGAGAAAGGAGGAGTAGTAGAAAAGAAAAAAACAAAACAAGGAACGACTGGGAGAGGATAGACAAATAGATAATAAAGAAAAATAATATAGCATAAATGAATAAGGCTGAAGTTGACTTGGAGTACAAAAGGGCATGTCATTGATGAAGTTGCGAATGGTGACGAAAGGACTTTGATAAACCTGGTTGATTTGGCCGAGTGATTAATCAAACAATCGATTAGTTAATAAGTTAAATGGTTAACCAGTTGCCTAATAATAATAATAATGATGATTTCAAATTTTGCCACAAGGGCAGCAATTTTAGGGGAGGGAATGAGTCGACTACATCAACCCCAATGTTCAACTGGTACTTAATTTAACGACCCCGAAAGGATGAAAGGCAAAATCGACTTCAGCAGAATTTGAACTCAGTACATAAAGAAGGACGAAATACCGCATTTTTTTCTTTTTAAGACGTTACTTTGGTCGCTACTTTTAGCAGTTCTAGCAACTACATTGAGGTGCACTCATTTGCTTCCAAACATGTGGTGTATGTCTGGTATGAATGATTTAGTGGGAAATGTGATTGAGGTGTGAAGAGATGTTTCATCAGCTCAAGAGAGTTTGTAGTTAAACGTTGACAAAGGGAAAAACAGGATATATACGGAAGGAAGGATGTAGTGCTACAAATCGGAACCGTTTATTAGGAAGAAAGAAGAGAGAGAGAGAGAGAGAGAGAGAGAGAGAGAGAGAGAGAGAGAGAGAGAGAGAGAGAGAGAGAGAGAGAGAGAGGAATGCCTTAAAAGAAAGGTGTTCAATTAAGGCGGCGAGCTGGCAGAAACGATAGCACGCCGGGCGAAATGCTTAGTGGTATTTCGTCAGCCGTTCTGAGTTCAAAGTCCGCCGAGGTCGACTTTGTCTTTCATCCTTTCGGGGTCGATTAAATAAGTACCAGTTATATACTGGGTCGATATAATCTACTTAATCCGTTTGTATGTCCTTGTTTGTCCCCTTTGTGTGTAGCCCCTTGTGGGCAGTAAAGAAATAAGAAAGGTGTTCAATAGATTCGGCTTCACAAAACCTGTAATGATACATTTGTAATGAAGAGGGAAAGAGATCCAAACTAATAAAAGGGAAAAGTGTTTGTAGAACGTTTGTGCATTTGTTTTGCAAGATTCCTGATGTGAAACCATGTGTTGAAACAGATATTGTTGCATTCGGGGATGGTTTGTTTCTTTTCTTTTCTTGACAAATAACCACACGCACTTTAGCTTTAATCTTATTCCTATTTTAGTGTCCTTTGTCTGAAATCTTTCGTCAAGCTGAAGTGAAGAATGAGTATATAGTGCATGTGGTTATTTGAAGAAAAAAAAATGACCATCTCCAGATACAACAATGTTTGAACTTTTTGTGTAAGTTTACTCCATATTATAACTTGCGTGATGACTTCCAATTATTTAACTGAATTCACTAAACAACTACTAAAAATATTAGCTAATTTGGTTGTTCATCTTATGTGAGCATCATATTTATATTAGAGCCATGAAAAGGATGATATTAAAACAATGATTAAGGTAACACCCGGAGCGGCGTAGCGCGGCAGATACTATTTAGCTTTGCTATGCTGTGAGCTCGAATCTCGTAAAGGACCACTTACGTCTTATCACTCCCGATGGCATAAAATAAATACAATTCATTTAGTGACTAGCAATCCAATCGACTACCATGGTTTGTAGAATCATACGAGAATAACAAACTAAATATTTCCGCCAATCACTTTTTCCTGAGTATTCCATTCACAAGACAATAATTTTTTAGGTTTCCTGGTAAGTTATTGCATTAAATATATGAGTGAAATATTTTTGCATATATTTTCATTAGAAAATATGTCGAGACGATTCTATTTTGGGTCAGACTGTAGAAATCTATGTCATAACTGGCTTAACTGAGACGTAGAACAAAAAATGTCAAATTAAACTCGAATGACTAGATACCTCCCATTTCCATTCTGCATTGAGGAATTATGTGAGAAAATCTAGCTTTGGCTTTGAAATGGTAAAATTAACTAAAAACACATGTTCAGATGTCCCAAAACAGAATGTGTATTAGTGTATAGAAGATGTATGTAAAAGAAAATATGAAGAAGCATATGGAATACTTTGTTTTAGCATTTGTTTAAATACAAAATGTCAACTGTTGGAATCCTTCAGTTTTGCTTAATCTTAACGTAAAATGTTAGGAGGAAAAAAAGTGGGAAAATTCAAAATAGATAAAGAATAAGAGAAAGAGGGTGAGTAAGAGAGAGCGAGAGAGAAAAAGAAAGACAGAAAGAAAGAGAATGAGATAGATAGAGAGAGAGAGAAAGAGAGAGAATATTTCTAACGTTGATGCAAAAAGCTGGCAAAAAAAACGCTGTGATTGTCATTTCCATTCCATAAATTTGAAACGGCCTCCCAATATGAAATTGGAATGTATATCTATACAATGAAAATATGCGAAACATCCATAGCTAAATGTATGGTATCTTCCTTGAGTTTCCTGGAGAGTCTTTGAGAATGCTGCTGCTGGAAGCTTAGAACAAAGGAGACACGTTCGTCTTGTACTACTTTTTTTTTTTTTCCATGATTCAGCAACCTTATGAAAATCAGCTCGTTCCCCATAATATGTGTGTTTGCATACAAGAGAATATAATATTGCATTTTAACAAAAGATGATCAAAAGACTCTGGTATGAAGTCCTTTCAGGAAGATTCATACAGTTAAATTACACATAGCCCTCCCACCACTACGATAACTTCTCTTTCTCAGCGTTTCATTAGACCACCCCGCCCACCCTCCCTCCCTCCCTCCCTCTCTCTCTTTGTAATCTAACATGTGCCGTCGTCTCCGGATCCTTATCTGTAAACCACTGTTATTTCTGCATTCTTGTTTAAAAACAACTATTTTAAAACTTAAAATACTTGCATTAATATTCTTTCTCAAAATTAAAAGTATTTTTGTTTTCATATATACATATATATAATAGCAAGTAACTAAATACGTCACACTGCCAAACAAACCTTTGACATGCTTTAAAGGAAAAAAATTTAGCAAGACTTCATTTTGTCTCCATTGAAAGTGTTGTTATTTTATGTGTGTGTATGAAGTTTTCTTTTTCTCTCTATCTCTCTCTGTGTCACAGTCAGCCATACACAAACAATTACTTACCCTGTACCAGATTTGTTCCCGCACACACATCCACACACTGATATGCTGCTCTGTCATTGGTCCGATTGTCATCATCTCAATGTCTCTTTCTCCACTCTTAAGTGTTATTAATCCTCTCTCTAACCATTCAGTTGACACGATCAGTATGGAGTTACTACTCTCAGGCAGCTAATAGACATTTTTCGCCTGCACTTAAAAAATTTTACAGGACCTCGTGTACTAAAACAACATTGGTGTTAATATAGACAATATAACATTTTAATAATTTATTAATCCCAGTTAAAAACAACACAAAAGACACTTAAACGCCTCCCTTGTTTTTAAAACTTGATAACTCGACAATTTTTTGATTATTGTCGGCCCCTTTGATTATATTCAACCTCACCAAAAATAACTAATTAATTGCTGCAAGTGAACTTTACTGGTCCCTTTTTAATAAACCTCCACGTGATTATTATTTATTCATTCCCCTGTTTTTGTTCCTTTAATTTCTGACTTAAGGGAAATCACATTACCCGAAGCCGCGCTAAACAAACAGATATAAATATGTAAGTTCATTTAAAATTATTTTCGTTTGTATATCATTTAAAATTATTTTTTTATTTCTATATCATTTGACCGCCTCTAAAATTAATGACTCTTCAGTTTTGAGCAGATCATGAAGTTGTTTCTCATGAACTATGTACTTAGAAACACCTTTTTTCTTTCTTTCATTGTTTGGGCATTCCTCTTTGTAAACATTTGATATCATGTCATGCTTCAATACACATTTTTGACATACCTGAAAGGATGGAAAATATATAGCCTATACAAAAACCTGTGGGTGAAACTAAAGTTTTTCTCATTAAATTATAACCAGTCCCAGTCTTTAAACACCAGACAGACAAGCCGTGCCTCAACATTCTTTCTAGCTATGGGTTCAGACGAGGAGTAAGTTTTAGAATTACTTTTATGATAAAATTTTTCTTTGCTTTGTACAGCTCAAATTAGAAGCTGCCTTTTCTAACATCATTTATTTATAGCCATAGTTTAAAATGATCATCTTTTCCCGGTAATTTTCTTGTGAAGAGAACCTTTCCTTTATTTTGCCTCTATGAACATGTGGTGTTTGTGTATTTTGGTAATGTTCATATATCCTTGCTGTAACTCCCTTTTCTATCTGCTGCTTGCCTATCATACATCTCTTTCTCCCTACAAAATCACTCTGTATGGACACATTCTGTATTCATAATGTGTGTGTGTGTGAAGTAGATCTCCGTCGCTTTCGACAATGAGTATTCTAGTTTATGTGATCAACTGAGTTACATACTCAGTTGAATCAACACTCTTTAAGTAACAGAATATTCCACAGATACTTTTTCTTACCCTTAATCACGTAATCCTCGAGCACAGTTTGATACATTGTGTAACAGAAAAAAGGTCGACGCTTTGAATATTAATCCTGTCGGTCTGACAGATTTTATTTTCACTCATAAATAAGCCTTGGGTCGATCTGAGGGTATGTTGAAAGATATTTGCCCAAAATACCTTGTGGGTTCAAACCCTGACTCAGTGACTGTTCTTAACCACTTACCGGCTTTTCTTGCGTATATAGACACTATAGTTATAAATATATACTAATGTATGTGGGTAATCTGTACGCTTATTCTTTTCTACTTTAGGCACAAGACCCGAAATTTTTGGGGAGGGGTCCAGTCGATTAGATCGATACAGTACACAACTGTTAATTGATTTATCGACTCTAAAAGGATGAAAGGCAAAGTTAACCTCGGCGGAATTTGAACTTAGAACGTAAAGACAGACGAAATACCGCTAATCTGTACACTTATTGTTTATATAAATCAGAGGTTGCATGCTAAATCTTAACAATATAACAATATTCTTTTGATGTTCTCTTTTAGATACTTTTTAATGTATGTTCTAGAATAGTTTGTAAAGAAAATAACTAGAGGCAAGAAAGTATGAACATTTGTTCATTGCTTGTAGCCTAGTTTGGAACTACTTGAAATAATTTTGCCTTTTGAAAAATTTAGTTGGACCGGAAAACGTGATTGCTTTGTGACTTGTTTTTTTAATGCACTTGAAATATATCCTTAATTTTCCAGACATAATATAATATAAAACTATCACAAACTGACAGCAATTAATATACAGAATAACTAAAATATTCTTGTAAGAAACTGGCTATCCTTTGGCTTTAAGTTGGTGCAAACTGTAGCTCCCTACACTAAGGCTGACTTTCTTTCCCCTTTTCTGTTATTACTGCATCTACCGCCTTTTTTTTTTGTTTAAGCCTTTATTTAAAAGCCACTCCTGAAATTTCCTTTATATGTTTCTTACTCCTCATTCAAGCCATATAATTTAATTAATTTCCATTAATCTGACCTTGCAAAATAAACCCATCCCTCCAAAATTTCCAAGAGTTTAATGGGATCAGTTGCTTGGTTCGTTGGGACGACAGAGCATAGTAAATGTCGTGGTGATGTGGAGAACGTTCAGTTGTTTAGCCCTGGGGCACACATTCTTCAAATGCATTCCAGTTGTGATCATTCCTCCCTTTGTTCAACCGATGTCTCCTACAATAACGACTGCAAAATTTGGTTTTGAAGGAGATTTCCTGATCTTTTTTTTTTTTTTTTTAAGCAAATTCCTCTGTTCGTTTAGATGTGTATTGGTGATAGACGTATACTCACATATGTAAAATGTATTTTGCAATCAACTTCTTTATAATTAGTAATCTGAAATATGTCCAATTACACACAGAGGTTTAGCTATTTTAAAAATACAAACACACACACACACGTGTGTGTTTGTGTTTAACTACAAAAGCATGCTTCAGAAGTTACTGATTCAAGGGCTGAGTTTTGTTCATTGTACATATATTGTGCTTTTGTGTCTGTGTATATGTATAATAATGTGTGTGTATGCCCGCGCGCGCGCGAGCGTGCTTGATTGTTACAAGTCCGTGTTAGATATTTGAAACCATATAACAACAATGAGAATCATTATTAAAACTATAGCAGTATTATCACTTGAACAATATATGTATGTACATTGGAAACTACTAATAAGTAGTGATGAATAAAGTAAACTTTATAGATGACTTTATTTGTTAATAGTTTAAATTTTCATTTTTTAATTTTAACTTTTCAATATTTGTATTTTATATTCTATTTTACATTAGAACAGGATCAATGTATCAATTTCACTATTTATCTTTTCATTTTAAACTGTGAACTCAATATCCTTTATAGATAATATAACTTCTCAATCATAGAACAACATAGATCAATATTTTCCAGCAAGATGTATAAATAAGATGCTGGAAGGTGAGAGTTTTATAAACAATATACGTGAAATAGTATTATTGTAAATAGCTCTGAAGTTCCTTTTTGACCAGAATGTGTGGAACTTAGTTCTTTGTTTTTCTGTTGGTGGTATAGCTATCCAGTGAACTTCAAGTTTTTGCACTCTCATGAGATTTCATTTGCTGAAAAGTGAAAAGGTTTTTAGATAACTTGGAAAAAGAAATCAGTTATTATTGTTGTGATAATTTTAGAAAAGGCGTTTAATTTAAGGCTGCTGTCTGTTATGGAAGAAATAGTGCCATCTTGAATTATCATGTGCTGGCTGAGAGAGAGTTGGGCAAAGGCGCATGCATGGTTCAGAGCAGTCATGGACTACTTCTATAGTGAATGGAAGTATATATTTTCGGTATAGCTGAAGAATAAAAATTTATGTTGGAAATAGGGTAAATAATGACTCACTCATACAGTATTGTGTGGTTGGGTGAAAATGCTCTATGGGCTTGGTGTCATTCTCTGGTCTGAAGCTGTTTGCTCTTTCCTACTTCGATGCCCACAGTTGTTAATTTGGGAGCAAAAAGAGTTTGGATTTATTTAAAATAAAGGAAGATCTCGTTTCTATTCTGTAAAAAGGAAATCTGATCAATGATTTAGAGGTATTCTATACTGATAAATATTCTTCATTTGACGAAGTAAAGAAGTATGCATGCAGTATTGATTGGATCTAAAGTCTTAAGCTTTTTATAAAGTATGAAATTTAAATAGTTAGTAAACCAATAAATCAATAATTCTTGCCACTTGTGTAAATTACTCATTAGTAAATATATATTTATTCATATTTGCATGTATATAATCCACTTTTATGATTTATACTTTACATGCTTAAGTTAATAAGGTGACTTGCGACACATTTAGTCCTGTTTCATGCATTCCATGCCTCTGCTTGGGTGAGAGCCATTACTGTCCATTCTGTTTCTGGAAGTGAGCACAGTAGAGATGGGTTGATTCCTCAGAACACTTAACTATTTTTGTTTTTTTGTGACACACTATTGAGGTAGCTGTTATTTGTATTTCTTTTTGTCTGAGCTTATTGGGAGAGGATTGTAGATTTGAGTGTGAATAATGTAACAGGGTCTGTGAGTTTGGTGCTTGCTATGAACCATGCCACTCTCATGGCCAGATGGTGTGTCCTTACTAGATTTTCTGAATATGTTGATCAGTGATTCTCAATCAGGGGTCTGCATGACCCTTAGTGGTCCACATTGTTAAGAATTATGTGCAATAAATTGGTTACACTTGCAATACACAAATTATTTTAACAATTTTCTATACATACTTTCAAATAATATTTATTTATAAAATTATAATGGGATTTTTCCAACATCAAATGGCTAAAGGGGTCTGAGTAGAGTAAAATGGGTTTCAAAGGGGATCCAAAAGCAAAAACTGGTTGAGAATGACTGATGCAGATGATTTACAGCTATTGATGTAGAAAGTGCTGTATGTATTCTATGCAGACAGAACACTATTTTTTTTCTATTGGTGAGATGTAAATTTAGACATGAATGCTGAGCACTTTGTTTTACAGCTTCAATTCTTTCTAATTCTGGGCATTAAATTATTCAATAATTTTTCAGATTAACACCCGCATGATCTTCACTAGGGTGTTAGGGTCAGGGTTAGGGACGGAATTCCCTAACCCTAACCCTAACACCCTAGTGAAAATCGTGCAGGTGTTAATCTGAAAAATTACCAATTATTCTTCTATGAAGTAGCTGAACTTGTCCAACCATTATGTTGCAAGTGGAACAAACCTTCAGAAACAAGTACATTTGAGGGGAAAATCATTATTCTGGAATACATTTTTATCTAATATTTAAATTTATCTTTTCAATTAATTACAAATTTTATAAAAACTTCTATGTCTTGCATTAAAAATCAAAATCAATTAGCTAATAATGCAGATAGCTTATTCTAAAACTCCCTTTTAAATTTTGATAATTTTTTTAATGAATGGTTTATTATATTTTATAGAAATAATAAGGTTCTGCTGTTCAGAAATTTTAGTTTTGCAATGCAACCTTGTTAGCAGTTAGCTTCAATGTAGACTTCCAACATATAAAGGTTCCCTTTCAACCACTGCCTTAGTCATTTTAGCTGATAATGAAAATTTAAGTAGAAAATCTTTGTTTAGGCATTATGCAGGCACAAGGCTAGTAATTTTGAAGGCTGAGGGTTTCTTCATTATCTCTACCCACTGGATTTGGTTGATAATTTAGTGATACTGAAAGGATGAAAAAAAACAAAGCTGAACTCAAAGCTTGAAGGTATTTTCTCTGATGCTGTAAAACTTCTGCTACTACACTTTATAATGTCCAGAATCAATTGTCAACTTTCTTTAAAAGAAATTACTCTTTTATTGGACATTATTTCATTATTATTCAGTCCTATCAGTATAGGCTTGTTATTGATATTTATTACATAATATCTCCTTGTAAACTTTTCTTAGACACACCTATAACAGTCTGTTGGTAGAGGTATAAAATCTTCGTATATTTGTATACTGACTACTGTATCAACTTCTATAGTTACTAATTCAGGGCTTGTTTACTGTTTTCTTGTCAAACCAGTTTGTCACCATAGGCCTTTATGATTTCATATCTTTCAGCTATTTCTGCCTATGCTCTATCTAATTTCTGTGTGTCAACAACTTTTTAATTGTCTGTAAATCAGTAACTATGCCTTAAAAGAAAGAAATAAAGGTTTTAATTTCTTCCCTTTGTGTATCTGTGTGTGTGTGTGTGTGTGTGTGTGTGTGTGTGTGTGTTAATCCATCCAGCACAGAGTTGTGCTATTGACTGAATTATTTTCAAGAAAAGTCAACTTTTTCTCATGGTTAAATTTATTTCAAGGCTGATGACTGATATTTGTTTAGATTTATAAATCGTTGCAGATGGTAGAACTCTATCTTTGCTGATATTTTTAACTCCTACTCAATTTAAGTGAATGGGTTATGAGATAGACTATTTTCAGTTTTTTTTTGTTTTTTTTTAATGAAAGTAAAAACTTAAATTCTTGCCTCACCACAAGTTATCCTGTGATGCTTTAAATCTTTAGCATTAAAACTGGGTAGATCTGGCCTCTTACACTACAATATTTTTAACTCCTACTCAATTTAAGTGAATGGGTTATGAGATAGACTATTTTCAGTTTTTTTTTGTTTTTTTTAATGAAAGTAAAAACTTAAATTCTTGCCTCACCACAAGTTATCCTGTGATGCTTTAAATCTTTAGCATTAAAACTGGGTAGATCTGGCCTCTTACACTACAATAGGAGTGACTGTGTGGTAAGTAGCTTGCTTACTAACCACATGGTTCCGGGTTCAGTCCCACTGCATAGCATCTTGGGCAAGTGGGTTTGGTAGACGGAAACTGAAAGAAGCCCGTCGTGTATATATATATATATATATATATATGTGTGTGTGTGTTTGTGTTTGTGCGTCTGTATTTGTCCCCCCAACATCGCTTGACAACCGATGCTGGTGTGTTTATGTCCCCGTAACTTAGCGGTTCGACAAAAGAGACAGATAGAATAAGTACTGGGCTTCCAAAGAATAAGTCCTGGGGTCGATTTGCTCGACTAAAGGCGGTGCTCCAGCATGGCCACAGTCAAATGACTGAAACAAGTAAAAGAGAGAGTAAAGAGTAATATCACATTGTTAAAATAAAAAATTGCAACGATATGAGATAATGCAGGATTTATCCAAAGTAACGTGGAATAAGTATAAGCATTACATCTGATAAAGTAATCTGAATGTTGAAGGGTTAAAGAGCAAAAGTCAGTCTTGTGGTTTGAAAGATTAACATGATTAGCATCCTTGCATTGTCAATATAAATGGTCTTCCACAACTTACTTAGTCCAAAAGCACAAGCTGACAGCTATAAACTCTTTTAACCTTTTAGACAGTCATATGATCTTTTTATTATGGCGTATTCTCCAAATTGTATGCTTCTTTCAGCTGCCTATTAGATGTTAATGAGAAATTCTATACTCTCTATAACAGAGAGGATGTGTGATGTACTAAATTGGTGGTTGTAGCTTTTATCTTTTACTTGGTTCACTCATTGGAGTATGGCCATGTTGGGGACCACCTTGAAAAGTTCAGTTAAACATATTTACCCCAGTACTTATTTCTTCTTAAGTCTGGTACTTTTTCTGGAGGTCTCTCTCTACACGCACATATACATGACAGGCTGTCACAGTCTCCTCCATTTACCGAATTCATTCACAAGGCATTGGTCAGCCTTGGCTTATTGCAGAAGACAGGGTCCCAGTGGGACTGAACCTAAACCACATGGCTGCAAAGTAATCTTAACCACATAACCATGGGAAACCACCGCATTTTAACTCTGCATTTGAATTTAAGTGACATAAAGATGCATTATTGTATGTAGGTATCTGTGGTAGAGTTTTGCTCCTTATTTTGTATATGCTTGAATTTTTAAATCCTATCTTGGTTAATCGGCAAATCTTTTAATACTAATCTATTAGGATTATGCTGGTTTTGACTATAATAGGGTTTTGTTTCAATCAAAACTAATTATTTTTGTAAATGCTTAGTGAGTAAATTTCATCTGTGAAAGTATGTGTAATTTGTATTTCATGGACACCTGGATGGAGTCTTATGAAACCAAGTTACTAAATTCTGCTAATTAACTGCTTTGTATGAGATACATTTTTAGTTAACAAGTTGTTTGGTATATTTTTGTTAGACAAAATATGATTAACGTACTCGATTAGGTGCAGGCACGGCTTTGTGGTTGAGAAATTCTCTTTGCAACCATGTGATTACAAATTCAGTCCTACTGCATGACACATTGCGCAAATGTTTTCTATTCAGGCCCTAGACTTGTATGTGTGTGTGCTTGTTTTGACATATTGGTGCTAATTACTAACTGCTGTTACCATCATACAAATAGTGTCATCCATTTGCAGCCTTCCTTGATAGCATGTCATGCCATTGTACTGTTTGTGTCTGAAAGACTTGGAGAAATATGTTTGTAAACTGGTGCTGGTGCCATGTAAAAGGCACTGTTGCTGGTGCTACATCAAAAGCACCCAGCACACTCTTATAAAGTGGTTGGCATTAGGAAGGGCATCCAACTGTTGCAACTGTCAAAACAGGCTATGGAACCTGGTGAGGCTCCTGTCAAACCATCCAACCCATGCCAGCATGAAAAACCGACATTAAAATGATGGTGAAACAGGTCAGAGTTTGTGACAAGAAGGGCATCCAGCTATTGAAAATCTGCCTCAACAAATATCTAACCCATGCAAGCATGGAAAAATGGACATGAAAATAATAGCAACAGTTTAGTCCTTCAGCTTTCAAAATTTTACACTTGTACTTAAAACCTGTGTGTGTGTGTGTGTGTGTGTGCGTGTGCGTGTGCGTGTGCGTGTGCGTGTGCGTGTGCGTGTGCGTGCGCGTGCGCGTGCGCGTGCGCGTGCGCGTGTGCGTGTGTGTGTGTGTAGTAGTAGTAGTTTTTTTATTGTCCATTCCTGAAAGCTGGCTAGGCCAGACTAACCTAGTAGAATTTAAGAATGTCTGCTGACCGCATTACCCTGCCCCACCCTGGTACCTTAATTCTAATCAAGATTTAGTCTTTTGTTCCATTTTTTTCAATTGACAGTTTGTTGTCTGAGCTATTCCCATTATTTTGTTTGTTTGCCAAGAAAGTGGCTTTCTTGCAGAAAATTTAATAAACAGCTTTAAAAAAATCTTGTGGAAGCCAAGTTATTAATATGCTAGACTACTGACCTCAAGGTCGCAAGTTCAAATTCTGCCAGTGGATCTAAAGTTCTATTTCAGTGTTGGTATGGTTAATAATTACTGAAAATGTATTTAGCCACAAGCACATTTTGGCAATTATTTATGTAACCGCCTTATTTTTATGACTATTTGATATGTTTGGTGCCAACTAAGAACCTATTAGCATTTAAATTGGCTGCATCTGGCCCGAATAATTTACTAGTTAGATCTCTAATAGTGGAGGGAACCTGTGGAAGAGGAAGACATGGGATGAAGTGGTGAGAAAGAATCTTCAGATGCTGGGCCTCACTGAGGAAATGACAATGGACCAGGAGTTGTGAATAGACAAGCATTACATTTGATAATGTGAATGCTAAAGGGCTTAAGCTATCTTATCCCTTCCAAATCCTTGAATATTTTCAATAATTTGAAACGTATAAGCAGAGCATTTCATTAGAAATATGATCACAAAATGGTTAATGCACAGTTTAAATTTATTTTGTTACTCAATCTTTATAAAGTGATTTAGCTGATCAAATGACCTCAAAGTAATTTCTATTTGTCAAACTTACAAAATTTTTTTTTTCCTCGAGTAATCTTCACAACTTGGGTTTTAATAGTAAAATCTTTGACTTTGCTGACATTTTCCCCACTAATTCAACAGAAACGATTGCTAAACAAAAATTAGAAAATGCAGTGCAGCTACATTTTCTTTCACATATTTGTTGTGTACAGCTTTGTATTTTCCATAGTTTAGAGTGTACATTTCCAGCTAATAATTTGAGTTATAGTGACATAACTGAGCTGCTTATTTTTAGCTTGGTTAAATGGGTGCAGCCTGTAGTCTTTGCTCTAGTGATTATGTTGAATAAATGCCGACAGAATGAAAGGTGTATTTGCAGGATAAAGTAAAATGTGTATATGAGGTTAATAATAGACACGGGCATGTGGTTAAGGTCATTCACTTCCCACCTCAAGGTTTCAAGTAGAGTTCCACTGCATTGCAGCTAAGTGTCTTCTACTACAGCCCCAAGTAAACCAAAATCTTGATTTGGCAGGTGGAAACTATAAGAAAAAAGAGGCCCACTGTGTGTGTGCACATGCATACATACAGATGTATATGTGTGTGTATATTACTTTGCTTGGAAATAGGTTAGAATTGGCAGCAATGAGGCCTTCTTGACATAGAAAATTTGCTTTTTACAAATTCTGATTCATGCAAGCATAGAAAAGTGGATATTGACCCAATGACAATGACAAAAGATGAAGATTTTTGCTTTCCTTGTTGAAGCCATTCCATTATTCCATATTTTATGGAAGATCAATAAAGGAACAGAAGTTCAAGATGTTGAAGTAGCAAGATTAAATCAAAGAAAACATTCTCTTACTGTAAATGACATTTCTTTTGACATACTCTTTTACTTGTTTCAGTCATTTGATTGCAGCCATGCTGGAGCACCACATTTAGTTGAACAAATCGACCCCAGGACTTATTCTTTGTAAGCCTAGTACTTATTCTATCGGTCACTCTTGCCGAACCGCTAAGTTACGGGGACGTAAACACACCAGCATCGGTTGTCATGCAACGTTGGGGGAACAAGCACAGACACATAAACACACACATATATATACATATATACAACAGGCTTCTTTCAGTTTCCGTCAACCAAATCCACTCACAAGGCTTTGGTTGGCCTGAGGCTACAGCAGAAGACACTTGCCCAAGGTGCCATGCAGTGGGACTGAACCCGGGAACCATGTGGCTGGTAAGCAAGCAACTTACCACACAGCCACTCCTGCATCATGTGTATATTCTACTAATATACTTTCCAAATGTATTTCTTATCATATGTATCCTATATCTGATAATATTTCAACCAATTAAATGATATACAGGTAAAAGAAGGGTACAGATAAGCAAATTGGTAATTCCTACTGGTTCCAAAATATTATTTAGTATAGGAATTGATAACATTAAGAAAATAAAAAGACGAAAATGTCAGCAAAATCTTAATACAAAATTGTTTCTCACTTAACTGTTAGTATTCACATTCTGTCAAACGTAATGCTAATGTATTCATATTGTTTTGAATTCGCCATGCATTATCTTGTAGCTTCGAGATTTTGATGAAGTAACTGTTACTTTTTGGAATGACATGTATAGTATAGGTAGAGTTGGTGTGAGAGATCAGATCTGGCCACTTTGTACATAGAGCATGAAGAATATTTTAAGCCAGATGTGGCCAGTTTAAATGCTATGGGTTAAAGTTTGTGCTACCAGTTTTATATTTTTCAAGGCTCACTGTCTTGTTATTTTCTACATTTACATGAGTTAGACTAGGTATCTGATTAGAGAAACTTTTTATTAAAGACATTCGAGCAAGATCGTTGCCAGTGCCAATGGACTGGTTCCTGTGCAGGTGGCACGTAAAATACACCATTTCAAGCATGGCCGTCTCCAGTACCGCCTGACATGTAAAAGCACCCACTACACTCTCGGAGTGGTTGGCGTTCGGAAGGGCATCCAGCTGTAGAAACTCTGCCAAATCAGATTGGAGCCTGGTGTCGCCTCCTGGTCCACCAGTCCTCAGTGAAATCGTCCAACCCATGTTAGCATAGAAAGTGGACGTTAAATGATGATGATGATGATGATGTATTGATAACTTCTTCCTGTGCTTTCTTTGATTTGAATCTAGTTCTGTCTTAATTCTGCTAGCATGAAATTCCAATATTCTTGTTTCATTGAGCATCATTCCTATACTTAGACATGAGTATAAAAATAAAAATGAAACAGGAAGTACAAGTTATAATAAATGTATTAGTTTAACACTTAAATACAGGGGAAAGCAGAAAAAATGAGAAAAGGTGGTTAGGTAAGTTAGTCCGCGAAGTGGTGGGGGGGGGGCATGGTTAAGGGCCAGATAGTAAAGCAGTTTGTTAGGAGGGAAGTTAGAAGGGAAGGCATAGGTGGGGTAGGTGTGTGTATATACAGGAAGTTATCTGTGTATAGAGTTAACCAGGGAGAGGTGTGTGTATGGTGGGACGGGATGTGTGGAGGTGTGTAAGTACAGGAGTGTAGTGGCATGGGATAGTGGGGGTGTGATATGATTGTGTGTAGGTGTAATTGTATTGTGTGAGAGGAAGGCATTGTGTTTAGATAAAAGTATCTGGAAAATTATAAATAGTGTTAAAAAAAAAATAAATATCAGGTGATAATGGTGAAAAGTCTGGAGGTTATGTAACAGGCACAATGTCCAAAGAAACAATCTCTGTATTTACCTGTACAATTAGAAATGTCTCTGACAGTAAGAAGCACTTTTCTTAATACCAAAATCAATACTTCAATATCTTGAGCTTCTGTTTTTTTATTGATCATTCATATGAAACAATAATAGTGTAGTTCCCACTGGAAAGCTAAAACAATTTCATACCATTATTTTCTCATGTTTACAGTTATTTATTAGTAGTCTTTTAATTTTACCCTTCAGCTTTGGAATTTTTATAACTGGTTTGGGGTAAAAAAAATTTTCACGATAAATTTTATTGTTCCATGGGAAAACTTTATTCTTCTACACCTGTTAGTCAAATTGATGTTAATTTTTATGACTATTCTCTTTTTTAATTTAATTATCTTTTTCTATGGAAAACTCATAAGGATACCAAAATCATTTTACAATATTTGTTAAGTTAAAATAAATGAAGTCGTACCACTTCTCATTATTCCTCTTCCAAACAGGGTACCCATGCATCTCCCCTGTCTTCCTTTTTAAGCTCTCATCACTTTGCATAAAGATAGATTTGGGTATTTTTTCTTCAATATATTGTTGAACTTCATGGAGGACCAACAGTTAACTTTGCATGCAAATGTGTCCTTATCCACACCACTGATTTTGTACTAGGAAAAAGCAAAAGCTGAACTATTTGACATCATTATTTGTCACAAATGTTTCCGTCAGAATACAGAGTTAGATATACACACATACTGCAATGCACCTTATCTGGTTCTCTAATAAATTTCACCAATCCCTGCATTGCTCTGGACAGGTACTTAATTTATTGACCCTGGAAGGCTGAAAGACAAAGTTGACTGGTGAGATTTGTGGTCAGGTGGGGGTCAAGTTAAAAACCACAACTCTTGCCAATATTCTGTCCTACCTTTATGGTCTGTTAACTATGTTTGTATTGACTTCACTTTACTAATGGTCTCTTAAATGTTAGTACTAACCCCAATTTGTTAATGTTCTATTTATTATTCAAATTCTGTCAAGTATAATGCATATTTTATTCATATTTGAAGTAACCATATCTTGTAGCTTGGGTTGCTTTACAAATTTAAGTTCAAACAGTAATTACAATACTTAAAGGGCCAGATATTAAATATTGATGTTTTGTATTTTGTATGATTATTGCTGTAGATGCTGGCATGCCTGTGTTAGATATACCTGTATTATGCAAATATGTACATTCCTTATTGATATTATGGTTTGCTGCTTGTGCTTTGGAGACCAGTGGGATAAAAAAAAAATCCCTTGAAAAAAAACCAGTATAGATTAGTGACAGGAAGAGTATCCAGATGTAAATTACCATTTCAAATATGTACCCATCTAATCCATGCTAGCATAGAAAACCAGAAGTTGCAACAAATTAATTTAATGTGTATGGTGTACTAAAGGAATTGGTTGGTTCACATGCCAATAGTAAATATGTACTTTACAATAGTCATGTTCTAAATTGTATTATTTAGGGCAATAACCTTAACTAATTTGGCTTTTATTATTTCAATATTTCATATTTATTTATTTATATTTTTCTATTTATCTTTCCAGGATTGGCTCAATACTTGGTGGGTTTATGTCATGGTCGAGACTGCGGGGCAGCACCAATGATGACTGGGGTGATCGGCTTAATCATTTGTGGACAGTTTTTCTGCTTGTTCTATTTGCTATCGTAGTCACAACCACACAATATGTTGGAGACCCAATTCATTGTTGGGCTCCTGCTGAATTTCCTGGACATTATGTCGAGTATGTGAAATCATACTGCTGGATTTCAAATACCTACTACATATCAATGAACGACATCATACCTACAGACCTCACTACACGTTCGGATGCAGAAATTACTTACTATCAGTGGACCCCTTTGATTTTACTTTTCATGGCATTTCTTTTTAAGGTAAGATATTATAGTTTTAAATGAAATAAAAACAATACCTAACTTCATCTTTATCTATCTTGTTTCAAACAATTTGAACACTGCCTGCCATATTTATGCATGCCACAAGTGTAGGTGTTACTGTGTGGTAAGAAATTTGCTTCCAAACCACATGATTTTGGGTTCAGTCCCACTGCACTGCACCTTGGGCAAGCATCTTCTATAGCTTTGCGAAAGGAGTTGGTTGACAGAAAACTGTCACAAGTATATATATATGGCACCTGTACCAGTAGATCACTAAGAGCACCGTCCGGGTGTGATCGTTGCCAGAGCACCAGCAGTCTGGCTTCCGTGCCGGGGGCACGTAAATAGCACCATTTGAGCGTGACCGTTACCAACATCGCCCTCCTGGCACGTGAAAAGACATTCAAGCGAGTTCGTTGCCAGTGTCGCTGGACTGGCTCCTGTGCAGCTGGCACGTAAAGTACACCATTTTGAGCGTGGCGGTTGCCAGTACCTCCTGACTGGCCTTCGTGCCGGTGGCAAGTAAAAGCACCCACTACACTCTCGAAGTGGTTGGCATTAGGAAGGGCATCCAGCTGTAGAAACTCTGCCAAATCAGATTGGAGCCTGGTGCAGCCTTCTGGCTTGCCAGTCCTCAGTCAAATCGTCCAACCCATGCTAGCATGGAAAGCGGACGTTAAACGATGATGATGTGCGTATGGGTTACTGTCTCCTTATCTTGATATGGACTGATAGTCATAAATGAGTGTTGCTGTTATACTAGCAGCACTCTTTATTATGAAACTTCTGTGAAAACATGTTTGGTCATGGGAAAATGGGTGTGGATTATGACAGACAGGAAAGGCATTCTTCCGTAGAAAATCGGCCTCAAAAATTCTATCCAACCTATGTGTATATTGAAAAGTGGATGTTTTAAGTGATGATGGCTTTGACTCAAACCTACAGTTCGTACTTCAGACTCAACTCAAGTACTTAAACCTAATAAATATGGCACAAAACAGTAATCATCATCATCATCGTTTAATGTCTGCTTTCCATGCTAGCATGGGTTGGACGATTTGACTGAGGACTGGTGAACCAGATGGCTACGCCAGGCTCCAATCTGATTTGGCAGAGTTTCTACAGCTGGATGCCCTTCCTAATGTAATAAACTGAAATAGTAATATTTTACAAAACAGACAATATAAAAGTAGTATTCAACCCTTTAGTATTCAAACCCGCCATTTCAGACCCAAATATTCTACCTGGTTTATGTTCAAACTGGCAAGATCTGGCCTCTTACACCTACCCTACGATATCATTCTAAAAATATACATTCACATCATCAAAATCTCAGAGCTACAAGATAATGCATGATTAATTCAAAACATCATCATCGTCATCGTTTAACGTCTGCTTTACATGCTAGCATGGGTTGGACGATTTGACTGAGGACTGGCAAGCCAGAAGGCTGCACCAGGCTCCAATCTGATCTGGCAAGGTTTCTACAGTTGGATGCCCTTCCTAATGCCAACCACCCACTACACTCTCAGAGTGGTTGGCGTTAGGAAGGGCATCAAAACAAATGTGAATAAATAATCATTACATTTGATGGGAATGCTAAAGGGTTAAATAGTTGTCTCAGTGTTGATTTCCAGACACAAGGAATCTGTTTCTGTTTCATATTATTTGAAGTAAAACTAGATGTTCATGCTTCTCCTGAAGCCACTTACTAAAAGAAGTAGAATTATCAAATTACAAGTCGAAATTTCATTCAATTCAATGTTATTTATTTCAAAAAAATTTTAAAAAGAATGAAAAATGCAAATTTATTTAGAATCTTTGCTTAATGCTTATAAGTCCTTTTTTCTCATTATATAAGATTAAAATTCAAGCCAGAATAATATTTCTTACATTCTGTTTCTATATCCATATTTCCTCACCTGACACTCTTCCTTTATAAATTTATTTCTTTGTGCCTGCAGTTGTTATTATTAAGATCCAGAGCAGCCCAAATCAAGTTGTCTTATTATTACAAGGAGTCTAGCTGTGGCTATCATCCCATTTTTGCTATCTAGAATAAAACTAGATCCATATTATTCAGTGTGTTCTTTCCTGAGTTGGTGAGGTGTTATTGGAAGGAAATTTAGCTGCTACTTATGACAAGTTAAGTGACCACAGATAAGTCACCTTATTGGCCCATATTTCTGCATTGATTACCAAATCATCGATGCCTTTTTGTTTGAGTTTTAAATGCTTTCAGGCACCAAGTTGACCAAATTGATATTTATGTTCCTTTTACGTTCTGAATTCACAGTCAATTTTAGCCGCCAGCCTTCTGGGGTCACTAAAACACCATTCAAGTACTGGGCTAGTTTTAATGAAGTATCCCACTCATCCCACTCTTTCAAAAAAATTTGGCCTTAGGCTTGTGAGAGATGTCTTTTTTTTTTTTTTTTTAAACATTGAATCATACTTCTAAAATCGTCATGTAAGTAATTTGAGGGAAACTGAAGTTGTCTTTAACCATTTTTTTTCTCTCACACATTTATGCTTTCCAAGTTTTCAGTTTCTTAATATATGTATATTCTTTCTATTTTCAGTTTCCTAACATAATCTGGAGGTTGTTAAGCAGTGTATCTGGTGTTAATTTAGAGCGTGTTGTTGATTTGGCTGAACAAACTCAACTTGGATCCCCTGAAGACCGTCAGAAAACTATCGAACACATAGCTTTTTACATGGATCGCTGGCTGGAAACCTACCGCGAATATAAAATGAATTATGTTGTACGAATGAGACAGAAAATGACAAAAGTTTGCTGTCTGATGTGTTCAAAAAGAGAAGGGACATTTTTGGTCGGGTTCTATGTTTGTGTGAAAGCTCTGTATGCTGCAAATGTTATTGGACAATTTTTCTTATTGAATGCCTTTATGTCTAACCAATTTTCAGTATATGGTTATGAAGTTCTTGAAATGGTACGTAATAAGGTTCCTTGGAAAGAATCTATCAGATTCCCTCGTGTGACTCTCTGTGATTTTGAGATAAGGCAGTTACAGAACATTCAACGTTTCACTGTCCAGTGTGTTCTTCCTGTTAATCTATTTAATGAAAAAATCTTCATTTTTCTTTGGTTTTGGTTAGTCTTTATTTCTATAGTTACATGTGGCAATTTACTGTTATGGATTTACCGCACAATTTTCCGTCAGTCCCATGTTAATTATATCGCTAAATATTTGAAGTCTTCAGAGGATATATTCACAAGTGAAGACAAGAAACTGGTGCATCGTTTCACAACAGACTATCTGCGAGATGACGGATTTTTTGTATTACGCCTTGTTTCTAAGAACTCCACAGACTTGGTTCTAGTTGACTTGGTGAAAGAATTATGGCATTTATACAAGAACAAAAATGGTCGGAAAGCAGTCTCTCCAGATCTTAATAACACTTACAAAGATACTCTAGACAAAGATGATATTTCAAAAGACCCATCAAAACAGCCTCTAAAGTCGTAGATCAACAACTCTTAGGTTAGTTATAATCCTATCCAAATGTTTATTTTGATTACATCTAGGCATTATCATTCCATTATGTCCCTGGTTAGTGGCTGATTAACAAAAAAAAAAAAAAATGTATATTTCCAGTGCGAATTAGATACATTTATAGGTTTGTAATAGAACAGGTGGGAGGGGGAAATCTCAGCACCTTAAATGCATAAGAGTATACCTTACTAATACTTCATTATAACTTTTCCTATTTTCTTTCAGTCCATGCTAAATATATTACAATATTTCAACCGGTGTAAAAATGTTTGATGGTTATATTAACTACCTTTGTAAGCATACCTTGGCTTTGTATTTCTTCTGAATCTTTACATTTTGGATTCATATTCCAAGATCAGTCTGGCTTTTGTATCCTTCCAGAGTAAATAAAATAAAGTACCAGTCAAATACTAGGGTTGATGATATTGACTACCCTGCTCTTCTCAAAACTGCTAGCTTTGTACCTAAATTAGAAACTACAGCATTGAGAGGTGAAATGGCTGATAGAATATAGTATTGGATGAATTTGTTTCCAAGGTTTAAATCTTAATCCACCCATGGTATGCCCTGTTACCTGTTACTGTTAACCTAACTTGCCTTAATAGTTCATATCTATTTAAGAAACTTATTTTTTACTTTCACCTTTATCATGATTACTTGTACCATTTAACCTATGCAATCATCAGAAAATAACTGTTTCACATATATACTCTCTCCTCAACTGCATAAAAAAGCAAACAAAAAAAGAACAATTTGTGGATGTCTTGAAAGTAGTTAACCTTACAAAGAACATGTGAATTAAAATTTGTAAATATTAGTGACATTTTTACTTGGAATTCTTTATTTATTTTTGCAGTTATAACATTATTTTTTTCAGATATCTGAAGAATCCTATGAATGTAATTAGTGCTAATGGATTTTTTTTTTTCTTTTTTTTTTCAAATTAATCTTAAGGTGAATGAATTGGAACATTAATGAATGCAGTTTGTAATTAACTGTAACAAGGCAGAAAGCTGTAAACACACACAAACACATAAAACACACCACACAGATCTGTGATATTTAACCATCTTTTTAGCATTTCGTGAGAATTTTATGATTCTTATACATGTAAGTGATTTCGGAGCATATTTTCTGTGCCAACAGAAAATTCATAAGAGTGACTGCTTTCTTTTTTCATGAGATTATCTTTGCCATTTGCATCCACAGTCAAATGCTACCAAGTCATTTTTACAAGGGTCACTCTGTTGAACTTCTAATATTTTATATCCTAGAGCTAGTTGAATTAAGCTGGGAGTGAACATAGTGGCATACATAGTTCTATGATAGATTCCATACTTACGACACTTTTTGGTAATCTTGTCTTTAAATTTTTAATCTATAGTATGAAAACCACTCACCCAAATTCACTATGTTTTTAAATGAAATCTTTTAATGTTCCTTGAATGCCTTGACATTTTCATAGCAATGAGTGCAAATACTGCCATATATATAGACTCATTTTTATCTATAGACAATAAATGCATTTTCTAAGTGGAAATTTTTTTTTATAGTCACCTGATATGATTTACTAAACTAAAAAAAAAAAAGAAATCACAAAGTGCTTTTACTCTTTTTATTATTTTTAACAACAGTCCCTCCCACCATAACCTGAACATTTGATGTCTTCCTAATAATTCATTTTAGATTTATAGATATAGCAATATGCTCAACTGAAATACCTTGATATAAATAAAACTCATTTTTACTGATGTTTAGAAAAATAAAATAAACGATGTGATATAAAAGATTGCAGACAATGGTTCATTGTACCAATTTTAATACATTTCTCTCTTTTCTTTGTTGATCACATTTCGAAAGACTGAATTTACTTTTAATCTTGATTGATAAAATATCTATGGAGTTCTATGTGAATGCAGTTTGATTAACACTTTAACAAACTTTAGTCTTGTGACTTAATATCCTTCTGTAATACGTTCTAGTTATTACAATATTGGGTGTTTCTGTTTTTCATTTTCACAGTAAATATTTCACTGTGTTAATGTATATATATATATATATATATACACATTTTATTTAACTTTCCTATTAAGGTGTTTCCCTCCAGCATTATTGTATCATCTTATGTGACAGCAAATATTTTTATTATTGTTACTATTATAAAGGTGGCGAGCTGGCAGAATCGTTAGTATGCCAGGCGAAATGCTTGGTGGTATTTCGTCTGCCTTGATGATCTGAGTTCAAATTTTGCCTTTCATCCTTTTGGGATCAACAAATTAAGTATCAGTGAAACACTGGGGTCGATGTTATCAACTATCCCTCCTCCTCCTCAAATTTCGGGCCTTGCGCCTATAGTAGAAAGGGTTATTGTCACTGTTATTATGGCAGTGAGCTGGCAGAATTGGTTGCATACTGGACGAAATGCTTAGCAGTATTTTGTCCATTGCTACATTCTGAGTTCAAATTCCACCAAGGTCAACTTTGCCTTTCGTCCTTTCGGGGTTGATAAACTAAGTACCAGTGAAACAATGGGGTCGATGTAATCGACTTATCCTCTCCCCAAAATGGCTGCCCTTGTGACAAAATTTGAAACCATTATTATTATGATCCGAGGCATGTTAAAAAACTATTGTTATATTTATTTCCCAAGTCAAAATGTTCCATTACTGGGAAGTGACTAGATTTGTAGTTTAAACTTCTACAATATAAGAAAAGCAGTAAAACTTAATTTTAGTTTTATTGTTAATCATATGCAGTTGAATTAAGACTCAACATTTACTGAAACAGATATTGAATTTATAACTTATTCTAAATACTATTTAGGGTTCTACACCTTCATAAATTACTTCCATTATTTTGCCAAATTTGAATGTAATTATTAGTAACTGTTGGTGCCTTTGAGGAAATTGGTCCACATATTCACATAAATAATTAATATTCAAGAATTGAAACCTCCCCCCCCCTTTTTTTTTAAATTACAGTTACATCCACCCTCTAATTTTATACTAGTTTTTGCAATATGCAAAAGACCCATAAGTTAAATTTATTTGTATACTGTATTTTCGATATTGTGTGATTCTTCAGTGTTTCATAACTCCCTACTACAAGGATTCCTATATACAACTGCTGATTCTCATTCATGCCAGTAAGCAATTATTAACTTGCCTTCCATATTCCCAGTCTGATAATTAGGTAAATCCTCTTGTTACTAATTGTTACATAGTTGAAGCTGGTCTCCTACTAAACAACTAGATCATGTTATTAGATACAGTTAATGCTTGCAGTTACATAACTACTACTTACAGAGTTGATTTTTTTTCCCCTCACTTTAATCTTTCTCTTCAGTAGTGAATTAACAATAATAAAACATGGATATATAAATTCACACCAACGTGAAACAAACAGTTCAAGAATGAAATCGTGCCAAAAATCAACTTAGCATCAACTAAGTTGCTCTTCTGTTTTTCCTTTTAACTATGTCATTCCACTTGAATAAGCAATAATTTTTTTTTTTTATGAAAGAAAATATCTATTTTTGTGAAATACTTTATATTTTCTAACATGGAGTATAAAACTTTCTAACCATTTTAGAGACATTCATATTTTGATAAATATCCATATGTATTGTTTTGTGACTCTACATTCTTCCTATCATTTTGCACTTTTCTGCAGCATTTTTCCAATCATAGTCTTTCAGTTTAATCTGGCCTTTTTATGAATGTTTTTTTTTTTTTTATCATACTTGTATATATATGGCATGAATGATAGTTTGTCAATTTTTTTCCTTCTTTCCTCAAATAGCCACATGTATTTAGACCAGTTATTGTAGAAAATTAAACATGTACAAAGCGTATTCTACAATTTTCATTTTAATATTTTAGTTTTTCCATTTGATGAATCTCATTCCATTGTACTATTACAAGTAGACAAATTTAATGTAATATCTATTTTTGAATAAATTTCATAGATTATATTTTTGTTTCTGTATTAATGTTTATGATTTCATGTACATGAAGTTGACTTCAATGTGGTTTGTTTCCTTCTCGCTTTTAATACAAATGTTAACAACCTCAACAAAATGATATATACAACAAAGTTGAGATTTTCAGGTATACCAATATTACAATCAGACTGACTCTGCATTGGCAACTCTTGCATCTTTTAGTAAAATTGACTAAAAGAATACTTTCCAGACGCTCCTCCAAGGAAAAGTTAACAGAAATTAGAGGTTATTTAAACTGGCCATATCTGACCTAAATAAATATTCTATATGTTTTGTTTACACCAGCTAGATCCAGCCTTTCACACCCACCCTACAAAGTCATTCTAAAAATAAACAATCATGTCATCAGAATCATCAGAATCTCAAAGCCACTGGATAATGCATTAATTCAAAACAACTTTTGTATGATGGTATGAATCAGACGGAATTTGTTTCGATAGATTTTCTACAACCAGATGCCCTCCAAGCAAGGTAATATTAACCCCCTGATCAGAGATGTTTTTTGTGGACGACTAGAAATGAATCCCACTTGTTTATACCGATGCTTATTTACAACAATCAAGTGATGTGTATGAAATACACACACACATATATTATTACACGATAGGCTTCTTTCAGTCTCTGTCTATGGAATCCACTTACAAGGTGTTGGTGGGCCCTGGGCTACAGTGGAAAACACTTGCCTAATGTGCTGCACTATGACCTGAATCCAAATCCAGAAGGATGGGGAGCAAGCTTTTTAACCCAGCCTCTCGAATTTTCTAGCTCAATTTCCTCCAAACTCACAAACATTTTCAAACCCTGTAAAATTCGCTGCTGGAGTGACAGGTAGTTTCTCCTATGTGGTTATCATCACTTATCCATGCACACCCTCAAAAATCCTGGAAAAATTCCTTTTTGGCATCGTTTATACATTCATTCCACTTTGCACTTCAGGTCATTACTGACACAATGAATACTAACAACAATCAACATCGGTAAAATATTTAATTACATTCCTCAACATTGGGTTGGTAACAATTACCTTCTTTCTCTCTCTCCTTTTTTCATGTCTAAGAAACACAATGCTGGCTAATGAATGATTGTTATGATACAAAGCGTATGTAGAATACAAGAACATTCATAATGTCATTTCTCGAAAAAATAAACTGTTGCATCCTCTCAACCTTTCTTTTAAACCTATACCTGACTCCACTTCCACGAAACCTGCAGTTTCTTACCACCTACTGTCACCATTTTCAGACTGACGCACGGTTCAACATATTGACTGCCTTGAAATTTGGTTCCCTTCTTAAATTTTTAAAACTATCAGATACAACTTTCACGCTTTACAATAGTGGTTGCCTGCCTTTTATACCTCGGTTCTCCCTTTCATTAAACGATGGTTTACAACATACACCTCGGTCCTTTATTTTACTAAACGAAAAAGGTCAAAATTATTTATTGTTATAAAACCATCTGGGTTGTTTCTCAAGTTATTTACTTGGATAAGTGATCTTTTCTATAGAAATTGAGAAGGAAGGCGAAAACTTATTTAACGAAATTGTATTGGACATTGACACCTCGTTAGTCGTGTTTCTCGCTCACTAACAAAGATGTCCTATTCGTTTTCTAATCTTCGCCGGTTTTTTTTTTTAATGTGTTAAGAATATATATATATATATATATTAGATTTAGTTTTAATATTTCATTTCTAAGAAAAATCATGACGACTCTAAACACCAACGCCCTCTTGTGAGCTCACAACTCTTTCCTAAGAGGGACTACACCTTAGTTTAAGAGTCTGTAGTCTACAAAATAAACATACCACATAGACGAGGAAGGCACAAAATAAACACAACGCCATCTTAAATACTATTCTTCCTATTTAGTCTAATAACAAAAGCTACGCGAATAACACTCGACGGGATGCACTCGAGTAATTATGTGCGCCATAACTAGGCAGATAATGTTCGGAATGAGACGTATACAAGTTCGATAGAGGAGAGCTTTCACTCCCCACGTTGAGCTTGCTAATAAGGAATGCTTCCAAGCCAAAACCTTAAAGTTTGGACCTGAAAATGTCAAGGCACAGACACGATTGCGTAGATAAGAAGTTAGCTTTACAACAACGTGGTTTCGAGTTCAGTCTCTGCACGGCACCTTGGGCAAGTGTCTTCCACTATACTCTCGAGCTAAGCAATGCTTACTGAGTGAATTTGGAAAAACGGAAGCTGCTTTGAAGCCTATCGTGTGTGTGTGTGTGCGCGCTTGTTCCTCCCACCGCTTTACAGCCGCTGTTGGATTGTTTATGTTCACGTACCTTAACAGTTCGGCAGTAGAAACCGATAGAATGAATACAAATACTGGGGTCATAATAGAAGGATGTGGGAAATGGGATGGTCACTGCAAGAATGCCTTTGTTCACAATAAATGTTCATCTGAGAATAATAGATAAGTAACATGCAGAATGGGCGATGACAGGAAGGTGAAGTCCGAACCACCACACGACATCCCAGCATCACGTGTAGATGACATCATGTTTACACTTTACTATTCTTCAAATATAGCTGCACATCTTTTCCATCTGTCTTTTATCTTTTACTTGTTTCAGTCATTACGCACCGCGTTCCTATATTATTTATAACCTTGATTCGCTTCTTAACAGCAAACACAGCCAATCTTCACTCTGCAATACGCATAGCCACTTGTGAATCACTCGGCTTGTTTTACCGACATATTTGAAGTACCAAGGCACCACATTTGAAAAACAACGGTGAACGATAAGTAAATAGATTGCACTGGCTCTTCCTTTGTTCTTAAAATCCACAAACTACAATGAACACAAAACACTCCACTTTACATTATCGCAAGCAGCACAGAGATCACCTGCATAACACTTATATTCTAGCATTGGCTAACAAGGGAACTTCTACGTGGTTAGTTGTTGTTGGCACTCCGTCGCTTACGACGTCGAGGGTTCCAGTTGATCCGATCAACGGAACAGCCTGCTCGTGAAATTAACGTTCAAGTGGCTGAGCACTCCACAGACACGTGTACCATTAACGTAGTTCTCGGGGATATTCAGTGTGACAAGGCTGACCCTTTGAATTACAAGCAGAACAGAAACAGGAAGTAAGAGAAAGTTAATGTGAAAGAGTACAGCAGGGTTCGCCACCATCCCCTGCCGGAGCCTCGTGGAGCTTTAGGTGTTTTTACTCAATAAACACTCACTACGCCCGGTCTGGGAATCGAAACCGCGATCCTATGACCACGAGTCCGCTGCCCTAACCACTGGGCCATTGCGCCTCCACTTCGCACACGTACGGTGTAGCAATATCCACTTTTGTCAAATGCATTCGTTCTTCTTTCACTTGTTTCAGCCATTTAACTGCGGTTATGTTACGGTACTGCGTCAAAAGGTTTAATCGAAAAAAAAATCGATCGAAGTGCTTATTCTTTCCAAAGTTGGTTCTTATTCTATCGGTAAACCGAGCCGATAAGTTACAAAGACATAAACAAACCCTCACCGATTGTCAAGCGGTATGGATGCAGACACTCACCCACAAACATACACACACACGTCTGTGTGTGTGAGGGATCTCTCCTCACATTTCCGTCTACCAAATTCACATACAAGGTATTGGTCGGTCTGTAGCTATAGCAGAAGACACTTACAAAAAGTGCCGCGCAGTGGGACTGAACTTGAATCCACACGGTTGAGAAACGGACTTCTTAACAATAGAGCATATATACAAGTCTTTGTAACGAAAGTACTTTTACGAATAGAGTTGTTAGCATCAGGCTCAAGCACTAAACTTGGAAGCCAGGTGCTGGACTGAGCCTGGCTTCTTACTGCGAAGCTTGCCAGCGTTAGAACGACACCGTTTTCGCTTTTAAGATTCACTAAGAAAGAAGCTGTGTGTATTGTCATGCAGTGAAATAAGTGTCAAATGAGAAGCTGTACTACAAGAATTAGAACTCAG
>NC_142929.1:126607268-126672268 GCF_046866305.1 Octopus bimaculoides | reverse complement strand
CAGAAATATCAGGTAGACTACAAAGCCAAACTATTCACAATACCACCAAACATAAACTCGGCAACTCGCAGAATATTAATTTCCATATTCTGATTCCCTCCTGAAGGAAAAAAAAACAATGGTGAGTATAAAAAAATTAATTGATCAGATACAAAATTTTCACCGCGAATTTTGTGGTGAAAATTTTCACTCACACAAACTGAAACATAAATACACACACACACATTCGTAGCTTGTACATCTATCTATCTATCTATCTATCTATCTATCTATCTATCTATCTATCTATCCCTCCATCCAGCTCTTACTCTCATTGTTTCTCTCTCGCATGCGTGCACTCTATACACACACGCATATGTATATATATGTGTGTGTATATGCATACACACACTCATATATCTCATATATATATATATATATATATATATATGCATACACAGACTCATATATCTCATATATATTATATATATATAGTCCTAATATTGAAACTTCATATGGAAAACCCAATAAGGAAGGCACTAAAAAGCAACCATGAACGAAGATACCCAGGTTCATAGAGATGTTGAAATCGAAAAAAGAAAGAACACGAAAATCTAAAAAGAAAACAAAAACAAAAGAAAGCAAAAAAGCTGCCCTGCTATATTAAACGTTTTATAAGTCAATACTGTATTCCACAGTATTGACTTATACAGCGTTTAATATACTTTGTCGTATATTATGGCTGCATAACGAAATACGGAGTCCCTACAAGTCAGTAATATGAAACTGAAGTAATTCATGTCAATAACGAGAGCCATTTGCGTTAAATTTGTCCCAGAGAAGAGAGTCATTACATACAAAACATCTTTCCCCGCGACAGGAGAGTCCTTATAAGACAGATAATAAAGATTTCCAGTCTCTTAAGTAGATAACTTAATGACTGAAAAATCCCTCCTCAAATAGGCGCTTCTAGAGATTGAAAATAAACTCAAACTCTCCCACGAAAAGGAAAGGGTAGAAAGAGAACCAGGGCAGTGGAAATATAAAAATGAATCCAAAAGCCTTCTATTGCGAAAGAATCAGCCTCAGTGCACTACAAGATAGGGCCACTGTCAGAGGAAGACGGCTCGCTAACTGCAAACACTAATAGGATAATTGAAATGCTAAATAAACAATTCCAGAATGTCTTTGCCTCTCCACTGAGAAACATGCAAATAAGTGAACCTAAAGAGTTTTTCAACATTGCAGACCTAGATGGGAAAGAGGCAACCATCGGTTACATAGACATAAATGAGGAAGATGTGATATAGGTCATAGATGAGATGAACTCAAACTCAGCAACGGGCCCAAATGGATTTCCGGCTGTTCTAAACACATCCAAGAAAGCTCTCGCAAAACCACTGCAGATATTTTTTCAGAATTTCCTTGCATGTGGTAAACTTCCTAAATTGTTAAAAGAAAGTATCACATGCCTTGTTCACAAAGGAGGAAGCAGAGCAGATGCTAAAACTTACAGGCCTATCTCTCTGACTTTCACAAGTTAGAAAAGTCATGGACCACACTGTCAGCTGGAGACTGATTCCTGGAAGAGAATAACTTATTCACAAACACAGAACATGGTTTCTGCTCGGGGAAGAGCTACATCACATAGCAACTGCAACATTACAACTGGGTAGTGAAATAGTAGCTCAATCACTCATATGTGGATGTGATATATCTCGACTCTGTCAAGGCCTTTGACAAAGCTGATGATAAAACTACACGACCTTGGTATCATAGGAAAACTGAGAGAGTGTCTGCATGACTTTTTAAAAGATAGAAGTCAGACAGTCGCAGCTAATGGTGCTCTCTCTCTGGGGAGACATCAATCCGCAGCGGAGTCCCTCAAGGAACTATACTGGAACTACTACTGCTTGTGGTGGCTCTCCCAGAGATACCCCCAGCCGTACAGTCAGCCACTCCCACCAGCTACGCTAATGGTACAAACGCATAACAAGGTCAACGATGCATTAAAACTACAAAATGACTTGCATGCAATATACAAATGCGCTGGCGAAAATAATATGCAGTTCAATGCTGAGCAGTTTCAAGCATTCTTCTATCAGCCCACAAACAGACTATAACTGGAATACACCGGACCAAGAGTAGTGCAATCCCAGAGTTAGAATCGGTGCGTAATATGGGTAAATGATGCAACATTTTGTAGCATACTTCTCTCTGTCTCTGTTATATATATATACATAAATACGGACGTAGTGGATAACAGCTAACCTTCGGCCGCACCTTTAGACCCTGTTGTGTCCACCACTCTGATTGGTTGGTATTGGCGCAATTTGTTTCTTGCTCTATTGCGCCAAGATGCAACCCAATCAATCGCAGCCTTCAGATAAGGTCACGTAAGACAGTCTTTCCTAAACTTCCGGTGAGCCGACACCACGATATTAAATGCTAGCTTTACTCTGTCTAGAACGTTTTCTGGCTCCAGACCTTCTGAGGTCTAGCCACTGACCACAGAGCACACAGCCAGTTCCAGCGATGACACAACAGCAGCCACATGGAGACTCAACACTTAACTAACAGCATACGGTAATCTCAATCTTCGTTGCCTCCATCTACTCAACGTCGTCGACAACTTCTTACTACGTACACAACAACCAGCAGCACTCGCACAGGTTCTATCTCCACACTGTTTGTGAAATACTTCACCATGGTTAACAGCAAATACAACCTGCAACAACCACCTGTAACAAGAGACCGGCAGCAGCATTGTAACCACAACTTCTTATGCGACAGTATCTCTCCCCGGCTCTGCATTGCCACCTCAACTTCTTGATACAGCACCTCAACTACTGTGTACCTTGACTACGAACTGGTATTTATCATCCTTGTGTCTGGACTTTCTTCTAACGTCATATTATAGACTCTTTCAATGCTCTGTATCTAACGCACACGCATACATCTATGTTTTACACATACACATTCTGTATACATGACGGCCTATTATTATGTTTATATGTCGCACACACATACACACTCTGTATACATGACGGCCTGTCTATTATTATGTTTATAAGTCGCACTCACACAGACACACAAGTTAACATATAAATAAAATCTTCTCTTAAACCTTCTACTGGTTGTGTCTCTCGTTTCCTTCTGACACTTATACTCATTTAACCTTTTTCCTTCCATGAACTATGTATGGAAATGTGAAGCACCCAGCAAGTGCTAATCACCTTTTCCTACAATTTCATGTGCATATTACCAAGATGGCAACGTTGTGTGGTGAGCAGCTGGATGGATTCTTAGATCATTCAGAACCAGAAATAAGGATACTTTGCTATTTCTGTTGAGAACTTTTGTCTTCAGTCGCCTGGATTACTACTTCCAACTGTGGTCGCCGTAGAGCATCAAACTGGTGGTGGAACTTGAGGCAATCCAGCGCCACTACACAAAGAAGATTGACTCGGTGGAACAAATGAGCTACTGGGAAAGGCTAAAAGAACTGAGACTCTACTGCCTCAAGAGCTGTGCGACAGTATCCTATGACTTTGTGCGTGGGATGCACTGTAATTCACTGTATAGTTTTCCCCCCACGGTTCAGGATGTGTCGAAACAATCGTTGTTATAAACAAAGTTTCCAGTACACCCTATCTTTCATGTCCAATATTTCTATTATATACGTTTGTGTGTGTGTGGGGGGGGGGATATTTGTATATGTAATCATATATATATATATATATATATATATATATATATATATATATATATATATATATATATATATATATATATAGAGAGAGAGAGAGAGAGAGAGAGAGAGAGAGAGAGAGATGCATATGCACAATTGCACATATATAGGTTAAATGAGTTACACTGACTGGAACATTACTATCAGTATGTTCAATGACTATATAAACATATATTCACATAATGTGCGCGCGCGTGTGCATATTTATGTGCGTCAATAAACACACACACACACATCTACATACCCACACATGTATGTATGTATGCATGTATGTATATACACAATTGTGTAGTATAGTCATATTTACTTCAGAAATGCTTTGAAGTAGTTATTGTCGCATAGTCAGGTATTTTTTGCTTTGACACATGACATAATCGTTGATGTTCGTAGTCGTTTTCTCTTTAAGGTCATTCATCGTTTGTTATAGCGAAAATGCCAGCATATTTGATGCATGTTTATGTATCTCAATAAACATTTCAGTTATTTATTTGACTGTTTTAGACACTGGACTGCGGCCATGCTGGAACAACGTATTCTTAGAGTTTAGTCGAATAAATTAACACTAGTACTTATTTTTTAACGTCTGATACTTATGCGATCGGTCGTTTTGGCCGAACCGTTAAGTTAGAGGGACGGAAACAAACCACCAAGACTAATTGACAAACGGTGGAGTGGGGGACGTCTTTCAGTTTCCGCCTATCAAATCCACTCACAAGGCTTTGGTCGGCCCGGGGCTATAGTTGGTCATAATACGCTTCTTCACACTGATGTAGTTTTTCGAATAATGCCACCCTATTGACGACATAGGCAGGCCAACATTTTCGCCAGTGTATCGCTGGTTATCCATTTGCAAGTGAATGATAAAAGAGAAGGAAAAGTAATAAGAGCCGCAAGAGAAAAAGAAATAGTAACGATTCCGAATTTACATTAGTTTACACTGCAGGCTTGGAACACGTATACACACACACACACACACACACACACACACACACACACACAGATATACACACACGCATACATACATACATACATACATACATACATACATACATACATACATACATACATACATACATACCCTGTTGACAATGTTGAAATTCCAATGAAAGAGCCTTGGATCTAGGTTATAAATATATAAGTACACATTCAGATGTATAAAAATGCGACTTTATTCTGCTTTTAACCTTCTCATGACGGCTTTTTTCCCATTATTTTCAGATGTGTTCCTTGCAGTTTGTTTAAAACAGAATATTTTCTAAAACCACAACACATGATGCACTGGCATATGACGTGTGATGCACATGACCTACTGATGCACTGGTGAACATACATACATACATACATACATGCATATGTATATGATGATGGCCATCTACTCGTTAGATGAGCATGACCATTGCTGACAGTTCAGTGTCAGCTATGCCCGTGCAAGAGTTTTAAGTAGAGTACGGTTTGCGCAGTACCACAAAAACTCTCACTAGCAATACCAAGAAGCTAGAGACAAGCGAAGTGCAAGATATCTGGCTCAGTAGAGCAACGGGTTTTGTGTGGCAGTCAGTCTTCTTCTAGAAGGATGCCTTAACACAGACCAGGAGTCCCTCACCTCCAGCGGGCTTACTGCAGCCGCGGATACCAACCAGTGTATTTCGTACATCTCGTCGTTCATATGCTGGTTAATCAATAGTTGAGACCCTGATAAATGTTACTACTCCGGCTCAGAGTAGACCTGGGAACAACTGTGACTAAGAGATGATTCCACACTCTTCGAAACCCTGGAACTCCTAAATCAGAGTCCCACTACCGGATGCAGTTGAATGTCATACCCAGAACGTACATACAAACATGCATGCATCCAGGCATACATACAGACATGCATACGTACAGGCATTCATACTTGCATACATGGTGGCTGTCAAAGAGTAGAGGAGTATGACCATCACTCATAAATGATTTTATTCTAGATGTCAAAGAGAACGGCTGCCAACGATGCGCTGAAATTTGACGTCAATAACATCATGCTGTTGTTGGTACTCCGTCGCTTACGACGTCGAGAGTTCCAGTTGATCCTATCAACGGAACAGCCTGCTCGTGAAATTAACGTTCAAGTTGTTGAGCACTCCACAGACACGTGTACCCTTAGCGTAGTTCTCAGGGATATTCAGCGTGACACAGAGTGTGACAAGGTTGACCCTTTGAATTACAGGCACAACAGAAACAGGAAGAAAGAGTGAGAAAAAGTTGTAGTGAAAGAGTACAGCAGGGTTCGCCACCATCCCCTGCCGGAGCCTCGTGGAGCTTTAGGTGTTTTCGCTCAATAAACACTCACAACGCCCGGTCTGGGAATCGAAACCGCGATCCTATGACCGCGAGTCCGCTGCCCTAACCACTGGACCATTGCGCTTCCACTTAACATCATGCACAACGCCGCTAAAACTCTCACCGACAAAGCTAAGTAGTTCAGAAACAAGGAAAGCAAGATCTACGGTTTGGCAATGATGTGTGTGCTATTTTGGAATTTCCTTTTCCGAAAGAGATGTCTAAATGGTGACTAAGGCTCTCCACTCTCAGCTGTTGGATGGCTATTGACTCTACTTTGTTCATCTGTTCTTGGATAGATTTTGCTTTACATCCTATAGAGTGTCCAATGAAAGTCACCCTATTTACTAAGTGGGCTTAGTAACGTTATAAGTTTAATCACCAAGGATTTGCCTAAGCGACTGGTTGCACTGGATTACATGTTACCAGTAGCCTTAAGAATAAGCTGGTCATCCATCCATCCATCCATCCATCCACCCATCCACAGACACAAACATATATACATCCATGCGTACATACATTTCGATCTTGAATTCTTTTTCAAATCTTGATAGGACGGGTGTGGAGGTAATGAGATAATTACAGTAAATATGAAGTTTATATAATTTTTTGATCGAATGGTTAAGAAATTCGCTTTGCAGCCGATAGGTGACGCGTTCGATCCCACTTTGTAGCATCTGACCAAATGTCATTTTTCATAGTCTCGGTCGCCCCATACCTTGTGAATGAAATTGGGCGAATGGAAACTGCATAGAAGCCCACTAGATTGAGGATTGTTTCTTTAACCGACCGCTGTAGTCTTCTTACATGTAGTCAGGCTGATTTTGCTTACAAATCACGTTAAGAATATACGTGTCTGTAAAATGCGTAACCTGTTGCTCGTTAATACAAGAACAGGTAATTCGATTTGACCGAACAACCCAATTCTCATCTTCGCACGATAAAGATCCACCAATCCCGAGGAGTCTGATAAGCAACCGCATATGGAGTTACAGAAGGTCGCAGAATGCTGTGTACAACAATGTGTTTGTTGGGAAAGATAAAAACTGTCACGCCAACGAATCGTGAAGCAACGTGCATCACACACACACACACAAACACACACACGCGCGTATGTATGTATGTATGTATGTATGTATGTGCGCACGTGCGCGAGCGTGTGTGTATGTCCCATGGAATAGAACATGTGAAAAACAGAGTAAAGTCTATCATGATAGCGATAACAGAAAGTGAAATTTGGCCGTGGCTATTAATCAAAGATTATATATCTATCAGGCTGGATGGCCTGATTAAAAAAAAAAATATTGTCTTTATTTTACATAGATTCTTAAATTCTTTTATTAGCTTGAAGTTATTGGGCCGCAGCCATGTTACTTATATTACCTTGAGCGGTTTACTCGCTCAAAACGAATTCGCCAGTACATTTTATTCATTTATGCATTTATTTTAGTTCTCGAGTTTGGTACCTATTCGATCGGTCTCTTTTACCGAAGTATTTGTTTAGGTGAATGAAAACAAACCAACGTCGGATGTGGAACAGTGATAACATAAAGATAATATAGAGGCACTCGCATAGACACCATGTGTGTGTGTGTGTAAACATATCCGTTATGAAGTGCAACACAGCCGAAGTTCGTGCTCAGTAGACGGTCCCACACTCCATTACTATATCCAGTGCGGTACAACGCGGGGCATCAAACCATAGGCTACGTTAGTGTGCGGAATTACGAGCAACATTATAGTATTAATTGAAGTTTTTTTATACGCCTTTTTTAAAGCCTAACCAGGTTCATGGGCCCAATTTCCCGGTTTCTATGGCGTATGTCCCCCCCCCCCCCGCCTCAGCTGGACGGGACGCCAGTCCATCGCAGCGTTACTCAAGAAACAAGAAGAAAGAGTGAGAGAAAGTTGGGGCAAAAGAGTACAACAGGGGTCGCCACCACCCCCTGCCGGAGCCTCGTGGAGATTTAGGTGTTTTCGCTCAATAAACACACAAAACGCCCGGTCTGGGAATCGAAACCACGATCCTCCAACCGCGAGCCCGCTGCCCTAACCACTGGGCCATTGCGCCTCCACTGTAGTAATAATAAGATACAGAAAAGATATTTTAGTTTATGCTTTATAAAGCGTATATTCATTTCGGTAACTGACAGCTAGGATTACATAATTGTTTGTTAAAACATTTTATAATCTTGTTAATGCACCTCTTCAGTGTTTAGCAAAAAATCCAATGAATGGTGGTAAATGTATATACATATATGCATGTACACACACACACACATACAAGCATCTGTGTGTGTGTGTGTGTGTGTGTGTGTGTGTGTGTGTGTGTGTGTGCGTGTATGTGTGTGTGTATGCGTGTGTGTGCGTGTGTGTGTGTGTGTGAATCAATTTTGTCATTCTGCTGTCATTTGAATGGAAAAAGGAAAAGAGCTGGGCACTAAATCAATCGACATTCAACTACAAAACAAACGGTGGCGGCGGCGGCGGCGACGATGACCATGATGGGGATGACGAATGGATTACTTTTGTCATCCCGCGACCATTTAAAAACAGAAACCGAGTACTGAATCAATCAACATTTGTTTTCAAATCATACGAAAATTGCTACAAAATTTCTCTCATGTTGAACTTTGCTCTGTTGAGAAGGAAGTAATACGTTAGATAATAAGTGGTACCTAAGAGAAGAACTGGGTAGTCGCGAGAGACATGCCTTTGATAATAGATCAGGGTTAACCTAGGATAACGCAACGACGATGGCCATGACAACGACGTCGATGACGACGACGGCAAAATCTGCTCTATAATGTCATAAATAGTAGTTTTTGAAAAGGTTGCTATTTATTAACTCAGCAAATGTCGATGGAGTAAGGCGTGCTTCGAAGAAGACGGCTGTGTGAACCATTCCTTTTTTATAAATAACACTTGTTGAATAGATAGAGATGAAATACTGTCAACGGACTTCATAAAAGTGATTAGTTGATTGTATTTAAATACATACATTGACTCAAGAAAATGGAATGTATATAATAAAGTGTGAGAAGCATATATATATAATATAATGGCTTATCACTTCAGGGCAGAATTTGCGTAGGTAACAGTTTGAACAAAAGGCACATAGACTAAGACTGTCGATATGTAAATACTGCTCGCAAGGCACTTTATTGAAATTTCAAGAAGAAAGACATTGTTTAGAAAGCTTAATATGTTAGAAATCTCATGATCAGCATTATCCTTTCACATCTCATCCTGTCACATTACTAACAATGCAATAAGCACTTCATTATTAAGTAGATGAGAAATATGTTAAACGTCTATGGAAAATGCATACAGTTATTAAGATAGTCAAGAAGGTGTTGTGAATCATGAAGATTAGGAATTGTGTTATTGGAATGAATACAAGTTATTTATATATTACCAGAAGCATAGCTGTACTTTATTTCTATATTGCCCATAGGGGGCCAAACATAGAGGGGACAAACAAGGACAGACATAGGGATTAAGTCGATTACATCGACCCCTGTGCATAACTGGTACTTATTTAATCGACCACCGAAAGAATGAAAGGCAAAGTCGACCTCGGCAGAATTTGAACTCAGAACGAAATACCGGCAGACGAAATACCAATTTCTTTATTGCCCACAGGGGGCCAAACATAGAATGGTACAAAACAACTGATTGGGATCAGTAATGCGAATGGTTTACATAAAACATGACTTTAAAAATTATATAAAATAGAAAAATCGAATGATATTAACAGAACGTTAGACAACACAAATGAAGCGATGATCAGGCCACGCTCCGACCCCACAAGCCCCGATCTCTCGCTGGCACCTTTTTTTTTTTTCCTTTTTTTCCCGACTATTCACACGGTTCCTTGCACGCACAACACTCGTGCAACATTCTTCCATCTCTTTTGGAACGTACACTCCGACAGACATCTCCTCTCCAGCCACACTTTCCTTTTCAAATGAAAAGTAAAAAATGAACGTAAATTGTGGCCAGAGATAAAGTTGCCTGTCTTAATTCCTTTTATCCTCGTCTTCCATACTGCCTCTTTCGCTATTGCTACAACCGTGAGAAAACAATTCTTACCTTCGTTTGTTAAAACTCCCGGTGGGTCAATTTTTATAAGTGACCCAGTCGACAGCTGTACTCTTCCTTCGCCGGACAACAGGTGTTCAGCATAAGCCCACATTTCAGATATCTCCGGACACTGAACAATAGCGTGAGGGACGGTTTCCCTGTCTCCCCCGCATCTTGGACAGGTCGGCGACTGACGCTTACCGTGTCTTGCAAGCTTATCCCAAACGGGCAAGGCACTTCTGTAGCATTGTCAGGTTAAGGACTTTTGGAAGTTGTCCAACGTTCTCAACCCGAATGTACGGTGAAACAGGCTGTCCAGTTGAATAAACTCGAGACCTAGAGTCGCCCCAGGCCATCATCGCATTCAGACTCTACCAACCCACTATATAAAATCCGTGTGGAACCCCCACCGCTGGCGTTGCCCGAGCGCCGGAAAAGCAAGAGGGCCTTACGACACTCTTTATGCCATTCACTCGACCTCCGCCTACGAGAACACCAGGCTTCCTGTTCGCAAAAACTTTTGAACTCGGGGAACATTTGTCTGGCCAGCGGAGACCACACCCGTTCACTATCCAGGAGAATCCAGAGGTGCCTCAATCTCAACGCATGCCTGCGCATCATTAACCAAGGCATCCCTAAACCTCCCTTTAAAGGCTTTTGACAGCAGACAGAGCGTTTCACAAGTAGCGACCTGCACTTCCACAAAAAGCGAAAGAGTTGTCTCTCCAACCTGATCAACCACGAATCCGGACAAGGCACGACGGTTAGGCGGTAGGTAATGACCGATGCGATAAACACATTGGCCACCTCCGCCCTCCCTTTCAGGGATAGCCCCCGCCAAGACCAGGTCTTGACTACTGCAGCCACCCTGCTCAATACCTCTGTCCAGTTCTTCTCTATCTGGAGGCCTGGTCCAAACCAGACTCCCAGCAACTTAACCGGTCCCTCCGTCCAGCGCCCAACAGCGCTGTCTGAAGGCATCGACTTGCCAACCCAGGTGCCGAGTTGTAAGCTCACCGACTTTTCCCGGTTAATCTTTGCTCCTGCCACCTCCTCGTAAGCCTCAATAGTCTTACCCACTTCACGTAGGCGTGCTACTGAGGTTACGCAAATAGTGATATCCGCGTAAGCCGTCACAAACTCCTCTAGACATGGTTCTCTCGGAATGCCACTCAACCTCCGCAGTAGTGGCTCGAGAGCTACCACATACAAAAGCGGTGAGAGCGGACATCCTTGACGAACCGAGCGTCTGATACAGAACGGCTTCGAAAGGAGCCCGTTCACCCGAACTATCGAGTCAATGTTGTGGTACAAAGCAATAAACCACCTGAGGAAGCCCAGGCCCAAGCCGAACCGCGCAAGCACAGTCGCCAGGTATCGATGGTCAACCCTATCAAAAGCTTTAGACTGGTCCAAATGTACCAGTGCCCCACCTTTACCAGATTTATTATCAACCCTCTCTATGGTATAGCGGATAAAATGGAGGGTATCCTGAATGGTTCTGCCTGGGATGGCACATGTCTGTGCCTCCCCGACTATACCATCAGCGACACACGCCAACCTTTTCGCTAAGACCTTGGCCAAAATCTTCACTTCTGCGTTTAACAGAGTGATGGGCCTGAAGTTCTCTATAACGTCCCCCTTGTCCGGGTCCTTTCTGACCAACATCACTACTCCCCGGCGCACAGATCTGGGGATAAACCCATTCTGTTGCCAGTTCGCGTAAACGTCAGCCAGCAAATGCCCGAACAAGTCTGGCATACATTTATACAGCTCATACGGAAGACCATCAAGTTCCGGTGACCTACCCGCTTTGCAGTCGGTCAAAGCCTCCTTCACCTCCCCAGGCGTGATTGGCCCTTCGCAAGACTCCGCATCCGACCCCGAGAGACACGGCAGACCGGCAAGAAAGTCCTCGAGGGTTCTCCCACCATCAGGACCGCCGTCACCCCCGAACAGCTGGGCGAAGTACTCCCGAAAGGCCTCACACATTTTCTCGGGTTCGTTTATCAAGACGCCATTATGGTTCGTCAAAGACCGTATAGTGGAACTATTTCCTTGCCGAGCTTCCACCACTCGGGCCCATCCAGCGGCCTTGATTCCTTCACTTCCCATCGCACGTAACTTAGCTTTGGCAATACTTCCCATATGTTGGGCTTCAAGATGCTGGTTTAACTCCAGTCTTTTCACCTTCACTTGGTCCGCATTGCCAGTCCTCCAGGCTTCTTCTAGTTCCTTAACTATACCATCTCCCTTCTTAGCTAAACTTATGCTAAACCTAATAGACTCATATTTGATGGCTCTTTTTAGGGCGTACCACCATTTGTTATTAATGATGGTACCTGTCAATGCCCTCTGTATTAACATCTTGATCCGCTTTCTGTATTCCTCAATCGCCAAAAGGGACGTATTGAGTTTCTAGTAGCCAGATCCCTGAGTATGTAACTTATCTATTGTCAGTTTACAGGTAACCACCTTGTGGTCACTGTAGCTGTCTAGAAAAAATTGTGGACACTTAGCTATAGACTTATCTGTTTCTCTAATTAAAATCCTATCTAGATATGTTCTGGTAGACCCGTCACTATTTGACCACGTCCACTGTGGAGTGTTTGGGTGTTCCAACCTATATGGATCTGCTAGCTGAAAGTGACTTAGCAGATCCCGTAAGCCTGGGTTACATTTTCTGTTCGTGTTCGAGCCAACACAATCTGTGTGTGCCTCACATATTGTGTTAAAGTCTCCTAACAATACTAGCGAATGCGACGTGGCCAGGAACTTGCCCAGGTCACGAAAATATTCACTTTGCGGGCCCATAATATTGGGTGCATAAATAGCAACTAGCCTGATTATCTTGCCACAACTGAATGTCAGGTCAAGAACGACCAGCCTGCCTTCTGGATCAGAAAAAAACAACTTTTTCTCGGTTACCCGGTTTCTTTTTAGTAGGACCAACACCCCACCCCCGCCTCCCGCCCGACTCGGAGAAACGTATTTCTCGTAGCTGTTCAGGAGGGGGGGGGGGACAGATCTCTTGGTCCCTTTACTCGGGTTTCCGTTGCAACAATCACATCCAATTTTCTTGACCTGATGTCATTTAGGAAGCGTCCTTGCTTCCAGCTAGACAACAGGCCACGAACATTTAAACAACCAATGTGAACAGACATGTCTTACCTGTTGATCAGGGCTTGTCCGGTGGAGAGGGACTCTCCACCTTTTCATGATACAGAGTCGGAAGTGGCAGGTCTTGGGAAATAGGTTTGTTAAAATCCCGTCTCATTACAGAATTATCAGGTGGAGGTGGGGTCTCCACCTTTTCTTTTTCTCGCGTTATCGGGGCTGGTAGTCCATTAAATATAGACTTATTAAAGTCCAGTCTCATAGATGATACTGACTTACGGTGTTTGTTTTGTAAAATTCTATGAGTCTTATTTGAGACTTCATACACGTCATAATTGTTGTATTTCTCCGAAAGGTTATCTATTTTTTTTTGCAGTCTTAATTAATTGAATGTCTCTCATTAGTTCAGTATCTTTACTGTATACGGCTATTATGCCTTTCTCCTCTTTTTCTCTTCTTGCAGTCTTTTTTGGTCGTTGTTCTGTAGTAGTCGCCACTCTCGGTTGAGCTGCTGATTGTATTTTTCTTTTGTTTGTTGTTTTCTTCTCGTCTTTTTCTTCTTTCTCCTCTTCCTCATTTTCCATGCAGTTCCTTCGAATGTGGCCTAATTTGCCGCACAAAAAACACCGGGGCTTTCGACTCTCGACAAAAACGTTGAGGAACAACTCCTCCCCAACTTCTATTTTTTCTGGAAGTTGTTCAATTACAGCCTGTTCTCCTTGAATTAATAAGTGGACCGTGTGGCCTATCCAATATGGTTTTTCGGTGACGATAGCTTGAAGTATATTTACCTCATCTACCTTCTTTGCCAGGACCGCCGCCATCAACCACATTGGGTCAATTTGAGGTGGGACCTTTGTTATTTTTACATTGGATGTCCTCATCCCCATGTAAATAGGTATTAAAATTATATCCTCGGTTTCCAAGGATTTTACTGAGTGCACTTGTGCAGTTTCAATGTTTTTTAAATGTACCTCAATGGCACCGAATTTCTTGCCTCTTGCTAGATAAGTAATGTCCTGCCAAATGGGCTTTAGACATTGTTCAATTCTTTCTTCGCTCACTCGCTCGATTTTCCGTTCTTTTTTGCAGTAAACTTTTAAAATAATTGGGGGGTTTTTTTCTGTTAATAAAAATTCTTCCGGTGGTTGAACTTTGACAACACCGTTTTCAATTTTTAACATGTCTTTATATTTTAATATGTCGCTTTTGTTTGTCGACAGCTGGCGGGTTCCACCTCCAGCCGCCGACGCAAAACTTCTTTTTTGTTTTTCTTCCGTTTGTATGCTTTTCACATTAATGTTCCTCCTTGTAACGGTACAATTTGATAGATTTGGAAACTCCTCTTCAGAAGAATCCGAAACTTCTCCAAACAATAAATTTTCTATATTTTTTCCCTCGGTTGACGCCTCTTCGCCAGACGAAGATACACTATTCGGCATCTTACCAGCAATTACTGTTTCCCCCATACGGGAAATACACGATAGTTTTCGAACGAAGACTATCACACAATAGTTATAACAAGAACACACAAAAACAGTCAATGGAAACTTGCACTTACTGTACAGACGCACTCAAATAATAAGTAATAATCCAAATTCACGGAGTCGTTATACCGCTAAGCATTTCAACCGGTGTCACACAGACGAAATACCGTTAAGCATTTCGCCCGGCGTGCCAACGTTTCTGCCAGCACGCCGCCCATAGCTGTACTTTATTAGCATTAACTGTTTGGTTGAGAGAACATGCCTCAAGTAGGAGAGCATTCTACATAATAAATAGAAAGGCAATAGGGTCTTATATATAATATATAGCGAAGTGAAAAATTTGGTCAACTGATTTATCTAAGCAATTAGTAGACAAAATCCTGCTCTCGGATTTTGTATCTTTTGTCATTTACTCGTTTCAGTCATAGGACTGCGGTCATGCAGGAGCACTGCCCTTAGGGGTTTAGTCGAACAAATTGAACTCAGTACTTATTCTTGATCCTGGTACCTATTCCAACGGTCTCTTTTGCCGAACTGTTGAGTTGTCAAGCGATGGTCGAGGACAAAAAGAAACGCGCACACGCACGCACGCACACACACACACACACGCACGCACACGCACACACACACACACACACACACACGGCGAGTTTCTTTCAGTTTCTATTTACCAAATTTACTCACAATGCTTTGGTCAGTCTGGAGCTATACTAGAAAACACTTGCCGAAGGTGTCACGCAGTGGAACTGGACCGAGGGTCACATGGTAGGGTAACAAGGACAAGGAAAATGCCCCTACTAAAACTCATTTCAGTCTCTATCGTCCATATTGTTCCAAAAATTCCATCGTATTGGAATTCTCTCTTTCTCTCTTGGTTATCATTTTAACATTTTAAGCAGTTTTAGTGGGAGTTTTTGTCTACTGACTGCTTGGATAACCTCGGCTGATCGAAGTTTTTCAACCCGCTACATTGTTTAACTGTGACCCTGTATTATATGTAATTATCATTTCAGAGATATATTAAAGAGAGAGATATTAAATATTAGAATGTGTAAGTAATGACCAAACTAACACTTTATTACTATCAAACTATGAAAGTAATCCGTTAAAAAAACCTTAATTAAGCAAGCGTCAAATAGCATTACAAGATACTATGTATTTATCTGAACAGAACACCTACACAAATCTAATTAATCCAATTATGCAAAGAAAAAAAAAAAAGATTCAGTCTCTACTATGAAAGCAAACATTGAACGAGTCCTGGGCACGACATAAGCTAACGAAGATTGAATCAGTCCCATGTTCTATAAGTTTCCTTTAAATTTCAATAAGATTAATTGCAGAAAATCTCGTTGATATTAATCACTGCCCAACATCTGTGATGAAGCGTGGTATATATTAATGCTTTTACTCTCCTATTTGTTTCAGTTATTGGTCTGCGGCCACGTTGGAGCACTGCTTGAAGTGTTGAGTCAAACAAATCAAGTCCAGTGCATAGTTTTACGTTTGGCACTTTCTGTATCGTTTTTGTTTTCTTTTTTACCGAATTACTCACTTACAAGAGACGTAAACAAACCAACACAGTTGTCAAGTGGTAGTGATGGTCAAACACAAAAACATTGTCAATTACATATGTATATATGTATGTATATATGTATCTATGTAAGTATGTATGCATGTATACACACGCACATACATATAAACACACATGCACACATATATATATATATATATGTATGTATATATATATATACGCACACACATATATATGCATATGTGTGCTTATGTGTGTCTATATATATATATATATATATATATATATATATATGTGTGTGTGTGTGTGTGTGTGTGTGTGTGTGTGTGTGTGTGTGTGTGTGTGTGTACTCGACGGATTTCCATACAGTTTCCGTCAATCAAATTCACTCAGAAACACTGGTTAGCCCACGACTGTAATAAAATACACCAGGCCAAAGTACTTTGCAATGGGTCTGAACCCGAAATTACGTGATTACTGGCGAAGCTAGTTTGTTAAACTCACAACCACACTTGCACCTATGCATATAACAGAAGACGCAGGTGATAGTTCTGAATTTGCATATTACATTATTTATAAGGTATCTGTTCTCAGGATGTCAAACTTTGAGATTATTTTAAATTTTCGTGTGAAGTTTTTTAAAATAAAGTTTTTTTTTTATTGGCGACGTGTAGCTGTCTGATAAGAAGTTTGCTTTCCCACCACATGGTTTCAGATTTCGACCTACTTCGTGGCACCTTAGGCAATATTTTTTACTATAGCCTCGGGCCGAACAAAACCTTGTGAGTGAATTTGGTCGACGCAAGCTAATCGAAGCCCAACGTATACATACATACATACAAACATATATATATATATATATATATATATATATGATTGACCGTTGACTGAACACTATTCAATTTTTTTTCTCCGTGTTTTTCTCCTTGTCTCCGTATTCTTTCTGTTGAAGAGCGTAGCTCAAAACGTCAAAGACTTTCCGTATTCCCGAGCGTCACACTAATATATACTTTTGTTATTTACACCACCTGTCCTCGTCTGTTGTTATTATTTGTATATTCTCCCATATATATATATATATATATATATATATATATATATATATGTATACATCAGTAGTGTAATAGTCTGATCAGTACATAAGGATAAAGTAATCAACAATGATGTTGAGGGAAACACGCTACACATAAACACATGCACACACACACACACACACACACACACACACACACACACACACACACACACACACATACACACACACACATACACACACACATGTATTTAAATATATATATATATATATATATATATTATTGATATGTAATTGTAAGATCCAAGCGTAGGAAGTTTGTAAGCTTCGAGCAGTCTGAGGCAGGTATAACAAAAAAACAATGTTCAAGAACAATGATAACTTATAGGCGTCAAAGGTTGAAGGCTTTTGTCATATCGATGTTCGATAAGCTGAAAAAATTTTATACAGCTAGCGGTTAACAACTAGATTTGCTATGAATGTCAATAGAAATTCAAATTGAGAGCGCGGTACATGTAAACTCCAAGTTACATGTGTTTTTTTTTTTTTGCTAGCAGATCATCTGATGTAATAATTATTCAACGAGGGTACTCAGTTAGCTACTTATCATGCAGAAGATGTATGTATGTATGTATGTATGTATGTATGTATTAGGTTGTTTCACATGAAATGTCGTATTTGAAAGGTAATGATAAAATGCTTCAGAAGTGTTTGAGAACTGATTTATTTAATCAATGTATGATTAATGTTGGTGTTAGGAAGGGCATCCAGCTGCTAAAACAGTCACAGAAGTCTGGTGCAGGGTTCGGCCTGGCCGGCTCTTGTTGTACGGTCCCACTTATGCTAGCATAGAACACGGACGTTAAATGCTGCTGCTACTGCTGCTGCTGCTGCTGATGATGATGATGATGATGATTTTGATTAAATAATAGTACAACAATGCACCAATATTTACTGGACGCTCTAGTAAAGCTTCACTGTCTATATACTGGCAAAGCGGGCGGCGAGCATAAAAAACTTCATCTTATCTGTAGGAAGAACACACACACACACACACACACACACATGTATATATGTATATGTATATATTTAGATGTATATATATATATATGTATATATATATTTACACACACACACACACACACACACACACACACACACACACACATGAAGGAACGTGGCTTACGATCATAAGGTCGTGAGTTCAAGTCCTGGTGACGTGTTGTGTCCTTGAGCAAGACACTTTATTTCTCGTTGCTCCAGTTCACTCACTTGGCAAAAATGAGTAGTACCTGTATTTCAAAGGGCCAGCCTTGTCACACTCTGTGTCACGCTGAATCTCCCTGAGAACTACGTTAAGGGTACTCGTGTCTGTGGAGTGCTCGGTAACTTGCGCGTTAATTTCACGGATCAACTGGAACCCTCGTCGTCGTGACCGACGGAGTACCATCTATCTATCTCTTTCCCTATCTATCTATCTATCTATCTATCTATCTATCTATCTATCTATCTATCTAGCTGTCTGTCTGACTGTCTATACCTTGCGTATGTAGGAAGTTACGTTAGGTGTCTGAAGAAACCCTAGCGTGGAATTAAAGTAATATAATTATTCTTGTGTTACCTTCAATTGTTGGTCACTTTATATATTTTTTTAAATTCAAGAGTAAACGTGGACTGCTTCTAGACGGTTATCGTCCCTGCTTGACAGACCCCTCAAATGAGATCTTACTGTCTTAAATGAGACGCCATTTGTCGTAACTGCTTAAATAAATACTTTTGATGATTACAACTTTTAAAAATGACAGTGAATGTAAATCTATATTTCTATTGAGTACTTTCTTCAAAACATTGATAGTTACTATGGTGCGCTAGGCGGTTTATTTATTTATTTATCTTTTTTTTTTTTGTTAGACCAACTAGCGCCTGGCTATATTTATAGCCGAAAGAACTACACTGTCTGAATACAATTTTCAAATCGGAGTAATATTTGTGTAACTATATAAATATATAAACACGCCTGTCGTTTTCGTGAGTGACTGAGGCCACGATGTTCATCTTGCCTTGAGATATATTGTTTTTAACACAAATCTATGGAGAAAATTTATCTCAAACAATTCCATAGCTTCATGTCTTCTAATGGAGCGTATACGTTTAGAATGATACACGGATGGCGACTTTGACTTAATGCTGTTTGTATTTCGCACACGGAGACTTTTTAAAATTTTACCATTTCTTTATTCCTTTCTAATAATCAATAACGACTGTCTTATAAACAATACTGGAAGAATTAATTTTAGAATAAATTACACTGTAGGAGAGCCATTTTGTTATCTAAAGACATACAAAAAATATTAAATTTACTTTTCATTTCGTTTTTGAAGTGGCAAGATATTCTTCACGCCACTGAGGCCTGATCATTGAGACAATCCAAGTGTGCCGTGGAATTATCTCAGTGACCATATTGTAGTAGCATGAAGAATATTTTGACACTGCAACAGTTTCTGGGTATTTCGAGGCGGTTAAAATGAATCTTCCACCACAAAGCTATTCACTAATAATACACAGTCCTTGCTCAAGTCACTTACCAAGACAATTACGACGCCGAAATAATTAAAGAAAGGTTTTCCACATATTCAGTGGAATAGCTAGAGTGTCTGGCGTCCGGAGCAGCACTTGAGTTTGTTCCCCTATCTGGCAACCCAATTCTATGCAACCTTATATAGCAGACCCCTAAGTGTCGCTCCCATTAAAGCATCGCCCATGACAGTCCGTTTCTTCATTCCCCACATCGCTTCGCTCTATACATGTGATGTTACTATTATTCATTCGACTTCAACTTTACACATATCGCATATAACTGTTTTCAAGAGCAATCAGTTTAAAAGTAGTCGTTATTGAGAATATGATAAACTACTCCCTTTTTTAACAGCTGAAAGACACAAAAACGAAACAATTATATTCCATGCACTCTAATCATGAATAACACACTTGTCTGGTCCTGATTTAATCATCAATGTTTAACAATAACAACTTCTTATCCAGTAGCCTAGCTAGAGGATAAAGAGGGGCAGAGAGGGGGTCCGCCCCGGACGACGCTTTTATGGGGCTGGTACATTTGGATCTGCTGTATAAGCCTGTATTGGAGGAAAGATGGCAGCCTGTATTGGAGGCAAGGGATACTCCGGCTGGTGTATAAAAGCTACGCCACAGTATTTAGCAAACACTTTCTTTCCTCCCTTTGCCACTTCCTCCCTTTGCCACTTCACAGATTTATCGATATCATAGCGTTTCCACACATTACCATTGGAATCTGCCCGTCCCTTCTCTTTCCAGCAACCTCACTCTGCCTCGTCTTTTAGATTTTGCACTTTCCTTCACATTCGCCGCATACACTCGCCTAGTGACGACAACAGTAACACTCACATCAGCCCCAAGGGCTTGCGAACTTATGGGTATCACTCATGTTATCTTGAACCACTTAAACCATTATAAGCAGATGATAAAGTTATAAACAAAAGAAAAGCATGACGCTAAATAATAATTTAGAAAGTTAATAAATTCATAGTAAGCAAATAAAATGAGATTATAAATAAAAGTAGGTCACAGCATACTCACACACGCATAGATATGTTTGCAAAACAGACGTGGCATGTAAATGTAAATAATTAAATATTTCCTGATAAGAATCAAAATAGACATATAACACGCTCTCGCATACCCAGGACCAATCACTGCATTAATAATTGACGTAAAAAAAAGACACAAAACGCAGAATTACATGGTACAAAACAAGTGTTCACACACACACACACACGCACACACACGCGCGCACAGATACACGCATACGCATACACACACACATACACACACACACACCGCGCGCGCTTGTATGTGTGTAAACACTTCTTTAGTACCATGTAATTCTGCTTTTTGTGTCTTTTACGACAATTATTCTTTTCTACTCTAGGTATAAGGCCAGAAATTTTGGAGGAGGCAGCCAATCTATTAGATTGACCTCAGTACGCAACTAGTACTTAATTTAACGACCCCGAAAGGATGAAAGGCAAAGTCGACCTCGGCGGAATTTGAACTCAGAACGTAAAGACAGACAAAATACCGCTAAGCATTTCGTCTGGCGTGCTAACGTTTCTGCCAGCTCGACAATTAATAACTCCTTCTGATTGATCCTGGGAATGCGAGTGCGTGTTTACATGTGTATTTTGATTCTTATTAGGAAATATTTCATTATTTACATTATTTACACACACACCCACGTGTGTGTGTGTGTGTGTGTGTGTGTGTGTGTGTGTGTGTGTGTGTAGTAGTAGTAGTAGTAGTAGTAGTAGTAGTAGTAGTAGTAGTAGTAGAAACAATGGCTACGGAATATAAAGTATACTGAAAACTTTATTTATCATAACGATCGTTTCGACACATCCTACACCGCTCCCTCGTAGGTTGGAAACTATACAATGAATTCCAGTGTACGTCGCCGTGCAGAAGCATCTCTTCAGATGATATAACTTGGTTTTTCGTTACATATCCAGGTAGCCATAAGCAGTGAAGTGCTTTGCCCGCATACTACTAGGGACAAAACCAAAACACAGTTTAAAGTTTAAATTTAAGTCTAAAATTTAATCATAACTTATATATATATATATATATATATATATATATATATATATATATATATATATATATATATATATATATATATATATATATATGTAAGGTGGAGGTAGGCTTGTTTTGTGAGTCCGCAGATGGCTAGTGAGGCCAATCTGCGCCCAAAAGAGTCTTTGACAGTGTGGACAGGGAATGGTAGCGCCTACTACAGGGTTGTTAGCTCTGTTCTTCCTGGCTTGTCTGCGTTCTTCTGCAGCAGCGATCCTATTGGTCTCGCATGTGTTGACACCTTTGTGGGCAGCTGATCGCCACCTTTCTCTGTCCAGAGCAGACTGCTCCCAAGTTGCATGGTCGATGTTTGAAGGCTTTCAGTGTGTCCTTAAAGCGCTTCTTCAAAATGTCAGAAATCTAGTAAATATATGTATATACATTTACATACACGTATGCACACATATATATTGAAGAATCAGATATGGTTGTAACATCTCGTTTGAAAGTATCGTCCACATGATGTGTGTGTATGTGTGTGTGTGTGTATGTGCACGTGAGCATCTGTATGTATGTATGTGTATATATATATATATATATATATATATATATATATATATATATATATATATATATATATATATATATATATATATATATGTATGTATATATGTATATAGAGTGTTTGAAGTGGTGTACAAGATATTGCATATTGAGAAAAAGGAGGCAGTCAGAATTTTGGATAATCCTTTATTAACGCTTTCGTTCGTTTTTTGAACTTGTCATGAAAAAATCAAAGTCAAAATGTTAAAAACAGAACGTTTCGTTTTTTATTTATATAAATTGGATGTTTTTTTAGCTTTGTTTAGAGGAGGGGAATATTGTTTATGTTTGGGGGGGGGGGGAGAAAGAAAGAAAAGCAAAGAGGGGAAAATAGATAGAAAGAAATGTTTCAGGACAATCAAGAAAGAGGAGAAAAATAATAATAAAGGACTGGGAAAGGTTAGATGGATAGATAGATATAGATACATTTCTTTTATTAGCCACACAGGGCTCAACAAAGATGGGACGAATACAATGTAGAGCTTTTCTTTTTAGGAGGGAGAAGGAAGAGAAAAAAAAAAGTAGGGGTGGGTGTCGATCAAAAGGGATCGTAGGAAGGAAAAAAGGGGGGAGTTCGATCAAAAGGGACCGAGAGAAAAAAAAAGCGATCAATAGGGATCGTGTATCACAGTAATGTTCTCGTGTAAAAAGAGGGGAGGACAGTTTAGGTTTAGCCGTGGAAAGAAAAACCTACGGAAAAGACCACGGTAACCTTGGTCAATATTGTCATTGCAGAAACTATAACAGTAAGTGACTCTCTTTTGCCTTTTTGTTTTTAGTCTGGATTTTTTTTTACTCCTTTATAGTGTTATGCTCAAGGTGGATCCGTCATTCACACGTGCCATCCTTGCTACATTCACCCATCTTTTTTTTGAAGCACTCACTAGACAAGACTTCCCTTTCTGCTCTCACCTTCCTCTTCAGATGATACTTGAAGAAGTTGATGAGAGATTGCCCAGAGATAGATAGATAGATAGAGAAGGAGAGAGAGAGGGAGAGAGAGAGAGAGGGGAGAGAGAGAGGGGGGAGAGAGAGAGAGGGAGAGAGAGAGGGGAGAGAGAGAGAGAGAGAGAGAGAGAGACAGACAGACAGACAGACAAACAAACAGAGAGATAGAGAGGTTTCTTTTCAATTTGATGTGATCAATTCATTGAAATTTCATTACAAAGCATTTTCCTTGTTTTCTTTTTTTTTTCTTTCCATTGTATACTTAACAACGTATCTATAAATAAACATATTTTCTCAAAAGTGGTCGTGACCTTTCAAAGATGTCAATTTTAGGAAGTAGGATGGAAGAAAGAAGAAAATAAAAAAAGAGTTCAAAGTTCAAAGTCCTATGAAAATGTTTATCCCTTTACACTTGTATATCCCATATTCTGTGTAATTCCATGTTTTGCATAAACAAACATTAAATATTAGTACAGTATTCATAAATTAGGAAAATAAAGTCAGAATGTAAAAGAATAATTTGGTGCTGTTTATAACACAATTTATTCTCTATGTATATTTAATCAAACATTATAAATGAATTCTGTTCGTATATTGTATATTTAGCTGGAAGCCACTCTGTAGGATATAAATTATATAATAAAGCAGGGCCTACTTAAATATACTTTTGAGTATCTTTCATCCTTTTGAAGGATTTATTTTTCTTTTAGTTTAATATAAATGTTTTCTCTTCATCCATCATCATTACTATTAAAAAAATGATAATAAAAATGTAGATCCCCTACTTCTCTTTCAAACATTTAATTTTGGACAGAATTTTTTGACCGGAATTTTGGGTCATCGCTTGAACATTTGTAAAAGGGAAAGATTTTGAATTTTCCTTCACCGCATACTTCTAGATGCTTACCCAGTGGAATCTTGCACAATTCCTCTTGTCGGATGTGTTGTTCGTGGATTCTTGCATATTGGCAGAGGGAATTGTTTGTTTTGCCAATGTAATTTTCCTTGTAGTTGGGGAAAGTAATACAGTATATAAGATTTCTGCATCTTGCAGTTCATATCTGCATTTACTTTGAACGAGAATCTGCTCTTGAATTTTATGTGGGAACCCTTTCTAAGTATTTAAAGTTGTTGTTGTTATTGCATGTTCCACATCTGCTATCTCCTCATTCTTTCACAGAGAATTCTGATTCATACTCTGATGTGAATTTTGCTCTTGTGAGTTAGTTCTTGAGATTTATGGTTGGCGTCTACTGTTTCGTAAGTGGTTTTTGTCAGTCAGATCCTTCATTTTGGGGATTTGTAGAAGTATAGGTAGGTTTGATTTTATAGTGTGAAAAATGTTGGCTTCCCCAGGATTGTGCATATTGATAAATGGAATTGTCTTTTCATTAATTTTTCCCTTTGGTGTCCTTAGTTGTGCGAAGCTCAGCTTCATTGCCTTTTTAATTCCCTCGTTTATTAATTACAAGGGGTGTTTCTGCTTTGTTAGGAAGACTTTGAGCTCGTTGAGTCGGATTTGACGTATTCTGGGGTCAATCACTATAGTACAGATACGTCTTGCTATGCTGTATAGGATGTTCCTTTTGATGTGGGAGGGATGGCAAGAGTAGAAATTCAAATATTGGTGCGTGTCCGTTTTTTGTAAAATATGTCTGTTGTAAAATATGACTGTAGAGTTGTAAATTTTTATGTGAATATCCAGGAATGGTAATTCATTGCAACTGGATTCTGTCGTGAATTTGATGGATGGGTGAAGTGTGTTGAGTATATTATTAAATATTTGTAGGTTCTCATTTGATTTGTCCCAAAGAATGAAGCAGTCATCGAGGAAGCGTTTCCACTTTTCAATGATGCATTTCTTGTAATCCTGATTAAAAGCTCTCTCTACTTCCTCATAAAACTTTTCTTCCAAGTACATCATTACTAGGTTAGCATATGAGGGTGCAAACCGCCTCCCCATAGCCGTGCCATTTAACTATCGATATGTTTTATTATCGAATCTAAAGGTGTTTTCTTCTAGTACCAGGTGTGTGGCCTTGGTGATGAAGTCAGTTTTGAAGCGTTCATGTCCTGAAACCTCTCTCTCTATCTAGTTCCTCCCTCTTTGCTTTTCTTTCTCTCTCTCCTCCTTTTTCCAAAAAAGACAAAGACAAAAACAATACTCTCCTCTCCTAAACAATGCAAAAAAAAAAAGAACAATTCATCTAAATGAACAACGTAATGTTCTGTTTTTACCATTTTGATTTTGATTTTGTCTTGAGATTGAAAAACGAACGAAAGCGCTAATAAAGAATTATCCAAAATTCTGACTGCCTCTTTTTCTCTCTCTCTCTATATATATGAATGTATACTCACACGCACGCACAGACACGCGCGTACACACACAAACACACACACACATACACATATATACAGACTTTTATGTGTACGTATATATATATGTATATACATTTGTATATAGAATATCTTTCTCCCTATCTCTCCCTCTTTCTTTCTTTCTATACACGCACTCACACTTATACATACATACATACATACACACATATATATATATATATATATATATATATATATATATATATATATATATGTATATATATAACGTGAGAGAGTTAGGGGTTGGGGGTACAACCCACTAAGGGATAGTATCTATCCAGTATACTGCTGGGAGGGTACCCAATTATTGCTACGCTAGTGCTATACTAGGTGCAATCAATGGGAGCGGGTAAAAGTGGAGGTTTTACCCAAAATTTGTGTAACAATTAGAAAATGGAGGATAATATGCTGAACCCAACTACTTGCAGACGGTGTATCCCGTTGAATTCATTAATTTAATTCATAGCAAAAGTGACAAAGGGAGGAAGAAAAGAAAAAGAAAGAAAGAACCAAAGCACAGGTGTCCATGGCAGACTATGTTATTTTGCCAACATGGTTTACATATAGAAGTACAAAGTACATAAGGAATTAGAGGATGAACAGAAGTTTAATCTTACAGCTGTTACGGCCTAGTTTTGGCAGACCCCATTCTATCCGAATATTCCTTTCCGGAGTGATTATCGGATGACATTTTGAAATGGGGTTACATGCCCGAACCTCTAGGCCTCTTCAGAGATTCACAAAGGGTTACATACAGATGTAGAGCAAGAGGTAAAAACAGAGGTGTGGTAGAGACCAGAAGAAAAACAACAGCAAAAATAAGATAGAAATAAAAATAAAAATACAATTGAAATCAAAATATAAATAAAAATAAAAATAAAAAATACAAATAAGGGTACAGGAGGAAAAAATAATAATAGTAGTAAAAAAGAATACATAAATGAAGGTATAGCATGTGGGACATGCAAACATATAGAAAATATATATGTCAAAAAACCCTTAGAAACACAAGGCACCCAAAAAGCCTACAAACATTATAGATAGATCGCTATAGGCACTCCAATGCACATCTATATGTGTTGGTTCGTGTGCACAGCCTTACTCGGATGTCCCCTTACTCTCATGTGTGCATATACAAGTTTTTATAAGCAAACATTCCACCACATACGTTGTTTGTGGCATCAGCTCTATTAGCCGTATCTAGAAAGCTGGAAGTGTTTTTTAGAAAGGAGGTTTTGTTGAGTGTGTGTGTGTCATTTCTGTATATATTGGAAGGTTCTATGTAGAAGTTCATTTTATACAAGTTATTAATGTTCTAGTAGCAATTAATGTTCTAGTAGCAATAACAGTGAAGGTGACGATGACGGTGACAACAACAACAACAACAACAATAATATGCCAAACTTTCAAACTTAGCGGTGTAAGATATCCTGTTGCCTCTTCCAACGGCTCTACCATTCTGCTGCTAGTGGGGGAGGGTTGATTACTACCGCTAACTTCCTCCTACCAATTGGGCAACTATTGTTTTAAACTGCCTACGCTTAGCTACGGTTGGATAGCCAGTGGCCGGTCAAGATGCTAGCCTGCCTGCGCCCCCACCCACACACGTGTGCTGTGTAAATCCCCCCCGTACTCACTCTCATGCGTGCGTGTATGTACATACATATGTATGCGCGCAGCCACACATCTCTTAATTCCATAGCCACAACAGTAACAATGAGGATAAATACATTCTCATCTATACATTATACACATATGTCCCCTCACATATACCCATACTTATTCATACATACACAACCGTGTGGCCAACTATCATTACATCCGTATGTACACAACTACATACCTACCTACATACTCACCTATACATATACACATACATAAATACACACACACACACACACAACTAGATGTACACACACGCACACATACTTATACATGCATACACCCCCACATATACATATACCCACACATATACCCATGCACATATATACACACATATATATATACATATATATACATACATATGTACACACATCCATATAGATATCCACATCCACATACGCACATGCACGTACACACACCCACGCGTGCACTCACAAGCAAATAGATATGCATGTGCATACATACAGGAGGAGTATCCCTAGTAATAGAAGACCAACGGCAACAAGAACAATACCAACGACGCACACACATATACATATACCTATACGCATAGCCACTTCTATTAGTTTTGATAAAGGGGCCGTGCCTGCAGTGCTACCCATTTTCTAGTGTATGTCTTCCTGCTAGTGTATGTCTTCCTGCCTATATGTTAATATCAAGCTAGGTTTACCTCCTAATTTCTGTAGCTATATATATATATATATATATATACACACCCACACATATATACACACACACACTCACTCATACACAAATATACATATACATACACATACATACACATACATATATATATGTATATATATATATATATATATATATATACACACACATACATACACATGCACATCCATGTACCCACATATATGTTCACCTAAGTATCACGTGTCAGCCCTCCCAATGTCAGCAGGGCATAATTAGTTATCGCTAGCGAAAAGCGGTGTCCTAGTACTAGGTATTTTCCTATATTAGATCTATGTATGTAGATAACAGAGTTACATATGCCATAACCTAGCATAAGAATAGTGGTTAACTTAAATATGTATTATTAAAAGCAAGCGCGGTATCTAGACCTGGGTTCTACTTGAATTTAGAGAAAGTACATCCAATTCTGTGAAGGCATGAAACGTTTCTTTCCTTCAAACTATTAATAATCGGGATTTTGGTCCTAATTAGGAAAAAGATTTCATTTATGCATAGTAGGCATTTCCTATTTTTGTTATTATATGCAGGTGCGGATGCTAATATTTCCCAGTGCAGGCTAAAATTGATGCCCTTATCCTTTAGTTCCCATATGTAGCTACTTAATCCGGTAGAATGCCTTCTGTTCCCATTCCTAAACGTGTAGTAGTGGTAATTAAATCTTTGTTTCATACTATTTTTAGTCGCACCCACGTATGCCCTGTTTTCATACTTTGTGTTTACCACACATTGGTATACCACTTCCCTTCTCATGCAGCTATTTCCGAACACGCAGCTTTCCTTTACTCTACAATTGCAAGTTCTACCTGGGTGCCCATAGTTAGTGTGATTAGTGCTAGGATTTGTTATGCTACTGCCATTTATTGCGTTTCCATTTATGCATATATATTTATATATATACCTTTGCATGTGCATACATATACATATGTGTGAATGTGCGTACGCACGCGTATGTTTGTCTATGTTTCTTACATCCTTGAAATCAATAAAATATATCATCTTTTATTTGGAAAAGGAAATAAGGGTTTGTATCAGAAAGTGCAATAATGGAAAAATAAACTAACATGAAATAAGAAAAAATGAAAGTAATGTGTGTGTGTGTGTGTGTGTGTGTGTGTGTGTGTGTGTGTGTGTGTGTGTGTGTGTGTGTGTGTGTGTGTGTGTGTGTGTGTGTGTGTGTGTGTGTGTGTGTGTGTGTGTGTATTATCGCTCACATACCATTTATATATAGGCTATGTTATGTAAACCAGTGCTTCTCAAACTATCTGATGTAGCGTACCGCCAGTTTTTTCTCTTCCAGTGTGCCAGGGACCGGTAATATTTCTTAGTAATATTAATTTATACCGGAAACAATATATATAATGGATATAATAAAAGTTGATCATCTTTTTTTATCTTATATCTATTCTGTAAACAAATAATACAATATTACATAAGCGTTTTATAAGCATTTTATAATCTTTCTTTTCTGGAAACTCGCCCCGTACCGGCAGCTGATGGCTCGTGAACCGGCACCGGTCCGCGGACCACCATTTGGAATAGCACTGGTGTAAACGATGATATTTTGTAAACAAAAGTGTTTAACATTTAATTTCATACCTATTTTGATATATCTGTGAGTGTGTGCGTATGTGTTAGTATGAAACTGATAACGTAAATATAAATTACGATAAAAATTTGCAGTTTTATTTTGATTAAACTACCAGCGTCTTTAGAGCAAAACTTTTGAAAGCTGACCACCTGCTTTATCGCCTCTCACTGTCACTCATTCCCTCTTCGTTTGTTGTTTTACTCCTGTTTCCTTCTAGTTGGAATGTATTACTGCCTCCTTTACGAAGGATCAGTATGTTTGGTGCAGATCCCACTGATTGGTGTATAAACCTTACTATATGAATTTTAATTTTAACCTTTGGATTTATACATCATTAACCAGCTATTTATATTTGTTTGTGACATGCTGTTTCTGTGGTTAGCACTGTATTTTGTAATAAGTATTGCTCCTATCATTGATTTGATATTTGGCGAAATTCTATAAAGCAGTGGGCCTCGACCGGGGTTCATACGGCCCCTGAGGTTCCATATAAGATTTTGGGATTTCCATGCAACGAAATAGCAAATTGGAGATCCACAATAGTATTTTAAGGGCCTCTGAAAAATTTTGCTTTAGATGTACGTATTTGGTACGTATTGCAAGAAACAGCTAGATTTCTTTCTCTAACATTCTACACAAGTTCAACCTACACAAGTTCATGTGTGAAAAACCATAAAGAAATTTTGAAAGAAGTTTCTATTAAACTAGTTTTAAACATCGAATGGCTATGGGGGCCCACCAGAATAAAATAGTAATCAAAGGGGTTCATAGATTTAAAAAAATGGCTGAGAATGGTTGAGTATAGATGTCTTGTCTGCTAATGTTTTTCCTATGTAGTTTTGTTTGTGCTGCTGTGTATTGAAGTGCATTGTAAATACTTCCTAGAAGTATATGGTGAGCTGAGCCGAGAATAGGTTAAATATAAATACGAACATGGGCTATTCTTTTCAAAGAGCGAGTGTAACAGGAAGACGCTCCTATGTTCGTGACATCGAAGTGATGGAAACCGTATGTTGAAGTGTAGAAAAAGAGGGTTTCAAAATTATGTTAATGGGATATTTTTCAGAGTATTTTTATTATGTTTCTATTGTCAGTACGCGGGATAAAAAAATACATATTTGCAAGGAAAAAGCAAAGGCGAAAATGTTGCATTGTAAGAAATCGGTTGGACTGACTAGATTAGCCAATGGCTTCGTTTAATTCCTGCTGAATACGAACAAATCACTCTTACTGATTGGTTTCTAATATCTAATAATTTCTTTGATTTACAAGCTACCGACATTTCGATTTGTAGCTCTGATAGTAAAGACAATGTCTTTGTTCTGGCATTTATCCGGGTTTTTTTTTCTTATATTTGAATGATGAAATGCCTTCGTGTAGGCGTTTTTATTAAGTGTTAAACCACACTGCCACTTATCAGAATGTACACTCCATCCGATAGACGACGGAAATTCGCACAAGCATTTCATGTACTGTGAGTAGGACAGCTGGCAAACGTGGTGTCGGTTGTTAATATCAGGTCCTGAGCGGGCATTTCCTCCATAGGCTTTTAATAGATGATGAAAGTCCTGAATAAACCAACTATATATGTATATATATATATATATATATATATATATATATTTTAAAAAATAACGTCGACCACTAACGTGGACAATTAATGCGCTAGAAATAGATCACATCTTGTGTCTATTAAGACTTTGTGTCTGATCTATTTCTTGCGCATTAATTGTCCACGTTAGTGGTCGACGTTATTTTTTAAAATGTACCTTAATCCCCTGAGATTGCAGATAATATTTCTGAATCCCTTTGATTCTTTAAATGTGCTGGCCCCCTGATAATTAATCGATATTAATAAATATATTAATATATGACTAATTACCAGATCTTATATATATATATATATATATATATAGCCCGAATAGCTATGCAGTTTACTGTAGTTGTTCTGTCGCTGAAATTTGAGAACCTCAAGGTACAAATACTGGGGAAAAAGGTCCTTTTTTCAGGTTTAAGAGCTGACTGTTGACAAATAAAAGATGTTAGGCAGCTGTTAATTTCCAGCATCTTTTCGAACAGCTTGATATTGGTAGTTTTTGATATCGTGTCTTGCTGTATTTGTCATTAATACAGCTGAACATATCTTATATGTAGTCACACCTAACGCCGTATGTAAACTGTATGTATATAGTTGGTCTTCGTACAGAGGGCTGACTCCAAATAGATAAACAGATCTCTGCAGACAGCTTTCCTGTAGAGGCTTATGCAAATATTACTCTGTGATGATTATGAGTTGAAAATTCAGTGGATCGAGAGATCATGAGTCGCCAGTGTGTTCGGCATGCAACTAATTACAGTTCAGTTTAATTTATTGCCAATCAATTCGTCGCCAATATCCAAGTCAGGATACCCCTATGTTTATTAAATGGTGTTTAAAAACGTGTTACAAAGACATTAAGAAATACAAACTTCTTTTGGTTAATATGAAAACGTGGGAAATAACGACGATTGGAATGTAAAGTAGAGAAAACAAATTGAAAATATCAGGACAACATCCTTGCTTTTGTAAAAACTTCTGTTTCATTTTATTTCCTTGACTTTACTGAACACGCCAAAGTAAACACATTTGCGTAAAATTGCGCGTAGAGTAATTTTATAGGTTATATAAATAATGTTTTCTTTAATAATGGTAATAAAGAAAATAATAAATAACTAAATGACATTAACTTGTCTAATATATTTTAAAAGATTATCAAGATCATATAAAAATACCAACTAAAAACTGGAGCTGTTACCACTCCTACTACTACTACTACTACTACTACTACTACTACTACTAATAATAATAATAATAATAATAATAATATTAACAACAACAACAACAACAACAATAACAACAACAACAACAACAACAACAATAATAATAATAATAATAATAATGATAATGTATTGACCCCCAAGGGTGTGAGGCCTCTTTTGTTTCTTTATTTACACAGGAATGTTCACGGCTGATCTGCTTGCCATCTACCCAATGTATTTACAGACCTATAGAATTTGGTCTATTCACTAAGCTGCTTCTCTTTCTTTCTACTCTCAAGATAGTTACAAAACCAATGATACAGTTCTATATTTAAGAGATGAGGAATTCTGTACATCATTTACATTATTTACATTTGACGGATATTTGTCCTCATCTTGTTTGTTGTTAACACAACGTTTCGGCTTGTCTTGGGGAAATTTTGAACCTGGGTTCTCATTCACACCAATGATCCCTTCACACCAATGAAGTACAGACAGCTGACTCAACACTACAGCAAACTACCACACATGTACGGTCTCCCTAAGATTCACAAGGAAGGTATTCCACTAAGACCTATAGTGAGCTGTAGAGGTTCAGCATGTCATCCACTGAGCCGCTTCTTGGTGGATATAATCAGTCCATTAGCAGGAAAGTCAACATCATACGTGAAGAATTCCACCCACTTCCCAGAATTGATCAAGGATACCCCCATTGAATCCAACCAGATGGTGAGTCTAGATGTGATAAGTCTATTCACCAAACTCCCAACTGGTGAAGCACTATCGGTGATTCAAGAAAAACTAGTGACAGACACCCATCTAAAAAAACGCACTAGTATACCAATAACAAACTTGATGGAAATGTTGACTTTCTGTGTAGAAACTACCTACTTCAGTATGGACACTGATATATATCGGCAAGAAGATGGTTTAGTTATGGGTTCGCCATTATCACCGATAATAGCCAATATATACATGGAATACTTCGAGAATTTGGCTTTAGGATCAACACCACTAAAACCAACCCTATGGCTGCGATACATTGATGACACCTTTATTCTCTGGCCCCATCAGCAAGATGTCCAAATGCTGTTAGATCATGTGAACTCAATAAATCCATCCATACAGTTCACCATGGAAAAGGATCAGAACAATCAGCTGGCATTCCTGGACGTATTAATAACACGCACCGAGTATGGATTCAGGACATCCGTATATCGCAAGCCAACCTTCACTGGACGATACCTTAACTTCAATTCCCACCATCCATACAGTGTAAAGAGAGGAATTGCTCAGTGCCTAAAACATCGAGCAAAGAATATAAGTAGCGATCGTGATACCCACCACGAAGAAATGATCAAGCTCAGTAACAATCTATTAAGAAACAACTACCCCAAGAACATACTATCTACTCCAATTATGAAGAAAGGAGAGGATGAAACCAATAAACTGTCTACAGTCTGTCTACCCTATGTGAAAGGCCTCTCCGAAAAGATACGAAAGATATGCGGCCCATATGACATCAGGGCAGTATTCAAATATCTCCTTCGGGTAAAACCACCAACAGAAGAGAATATGACCAAAAACTGCGTGTACTCCATCCCATGCAGCTGTGGTAGGTTATACAAAGGCGAAACATGTCGCCCCCTCAAAATAAGGGTAGAAGAACATCGCAAAGCTGTGACACGAGGAGATATTGATAATCGGGTATAGTTGATCATGTATGGTAAAATGGAAACCACCTCCCCCTGTGGGATGAAGTTAAAATAATAGACAGGGAACAACACTGGAAAATACGAAAACTAAAAGAAGCAGCACATACGCTAGGACACAACAACCTCCTAAGCAGACCGAGTGCAGATATGAATAGCATATGGGAACCGGTATTGAGAAAGGATAGAAAAATAATAGATTTATAAGCCCTAAAATTCACTCCATAATTGCCCACGGGCATATGGCGTAGTGGTTAAGAGCGCGGGCTACTAACCCCAAGATTCCGAGTTCGATTCACGGCAGCGACCTGATTAATAATAGTAATAATAATAATTATATAATAATAGTAACATCATTAGGAATGAGAACCCAGGCTGGAGGGTATATCAGCCGAAACGTTGTGTTAACAACAAACAAGATGAGGACAAATATCCGTCAAATGTAAATAATGTAAATAATGAGAGCACATGACATGGCCTGTAAAGGTACTAAAAATTAGTTGAAATTGACCCCTGGATTACCATTCATGCAGGGCACGCAAAAGATAGTATTAAGTGTTAACTGCAAACGTAAACAGACTGTACATGAAAAGAAAGAATGGCAGAGGACTGATTAGTATAGACCATTGTATAAGGAGTGAAAGGAGAACGCTTGCCGAGTATTTGATAAATAGTGACGAAGAGCTGCTGCCATATACCGGGACCCATATTATTATTAATGATTTTAAATGCTATAGGTAGAACGATGGCGGTAATGATAATCACTGTGGTTATGGAGGCGACACAATGCAAGAACGTTATTTATATATATGCGTATGTACATACTTGTGCACGTGTATATACAAATAAAGAGAGGAAGAGAGGGCTGGGAACTCAATAACATCTCTCGTGGGAACCCCACGAACGACTCAAGAAATCATGATGCAACACAAGGAAAGAATTAACGGCGAGAATGAAGCTATAGACGATCATGGTGTGCGCAAAAACAGACATAAGTGGACGAAGGAAGAGTACGATATACTTATTGAATGCCATGAAAGAGCAAAGCTGGAAAGAAGTCGCGGAGTAGGCTGACGTACCTTGAAATTTTGGATGGAAAAGACATGTGTCCAATGTCAGAAAATAAACTAATGAACTAAGTGAGAGTGATTAGGAAGAAGGGTTACTTAACTGGTGTAGAAATATCTCGGATTAGTGAGTGTCTGAGAGACCCTGCAGATGGACTATAAAGGATGATCGGAGTTGAAAACAGAGAGGTAGGAGTTGAAACCAGGGAGAAGAGTAGACAGGAGGAACAGGGGAATGGTGATGGGGCTGTTAAGGATGAGGAACAGGAACGTTATACAGTGAACCCTGATACTGTGATGGGTGGACATGCTGGAGAAATGAACCAACTAGATAATGAATTGCTTGAAATTCAAAGACGACTCACCGACTTGATGAATGCTCCAGCAGAAAAAGGAGTATGATAAATAAAGTAACACAAAAGATAAATACTGTTATACAATACATCCAGACGGAGGACATAACACAAACAAGGAATTTTCTCCGAGCTATTGCGCTACTTTTTGAGGAGAAATCACAATTTAAGAGAACAAAAAATGGTGGAGCAAAAGAACCATGGTGGAAACAACGCATTGAAAGGGACATAATGCGGGCAAGGCAAGATCTACGAAAAATTGAGCAATGATTAAGAGGAAACTGGTAAAATGGGAAAAAGACCGACTGAGAAAAATAGAGAAGAAATATAAAATACGGAAGAATGGGTTTGATGCAGTAATAAAACAGTTAAAACAGAGGATCATGGCAAAAAGCCAGAAGATCAGAGGATTTGTGAACAGAAATAAGCAGTTCGAGGAGAACAGATTGTTAAAAAATAACCCGAAGCAATTCTTCCGAACGTTAAAAGGAGTCAATAGGGAAAAATGTTGCTCCTGATGCAAATCAAGCCAAGGAGTTCTGGAGCAGATTATGGGGAGACAATGTGGTGCATAAAAGGGATGCAATGTGGATAGGAACTCTCAAGACAGAATTACAAGGAGGAAAGAAACAAAGGAATATTGTCATAAGCACGAGTGATGTGAAAGAACAAGTGGGTAAAGTTCCTAAGTGGAAAGCCCTCGGACCAGATGGGATTCATGGCTTTTGGCTGAAGAGATGCCACGCGGTGCATGAAAGACTAACAGCTCAATTGAATGAGTGTGTCCAGAAAGGTACAGTCTCCGCATGGATGGTGTGTGTCGTGTGTGCTTGTGTGTCGTGTGTGCTTGTGTGTCGTGTGTGTTTGTGTGTCGTGTGTGTGTGCGTATGTGTGTCGTGTGTCGTGTGTATGTCGTTCTATATTGAGAGTAGGACAGCTGCCAAGCGTGCGTCAGTTATTAATGTTAGGTTTTGAGTGGACATTACAAACGGAACGAAGTAATGTGATGACATTCCGACTTGAATGTTGACTAATTGGACTAGCAACAAATTGGCAGGCGATGAAAATACCCGATGAGGAATTGACCAGGTTTTTTAACTGACGATGAAATGCCCTCGTACTGTATGTTCAACGCTGAAGCCCTTGTGGCTAGGCATATTAGCGAATACACCATACATTGTATCTGCTTTTCTCGAAGATGTGAGTATGAAGGGGCTGCCATCCACGTTTCTGGAGAAGGCATAATCCTAACGGTTGTTGTGCGCCTTGTGTTCGGAAGATGAAAAAAATGTTTAAAGTATGAGTAACTCTGTGAAATAGTAGCAATACAGTTATCGCTGACTGGATCAACTGGCAGAATCTCTAGTGCGTCGCTCAAAATGCTCAAGAGTATTTCTTGCAACTCTTTACGTTCCGGTGTCAACTTTGCCTTTCATTATTTCATAAAATAAAGTACCGGTCAAGTACTGAGGTTGATGCAATCGTCTAAACCCCTTCCAGATATTTCTATCCTCTATACATCTCCACCTCCCATTACAGACTACCCTACATTTTCCTCTCCCTGTATCAACCCATTGCTGTCCTTACATCATTCATTTTCTCATCCGCTTTTCCTCGACGTGGATAGTAACACTTCTATGCTCAGGACTGCGTGTATATTTTCAATTTAATTTTCTGTTAGACCTAAAGATTCCTTTGATAAATGCAAATAAATTTCGGACGATTTTCATTTAGTTAAAAGGTTATTTTTTTTTTAATGTCTTTATGATTTTTGTTATTTCTAGACAAAAATGTTTCTTGAATTAGTATTATTCGTTAAACTGATATCTGACTCGGACAAGATGTAAAACATCTTACCAGGACGCGAAGGTAGGAACTTAAGATTGCTAAGATTTTTTCCAGTGGCTGTGTGGTAAGAAGCTTACTTCCCAACCACGTGGTTCCGGGTTCAGTCCCACTGCGTGGCATCTTGGGCAAGTATATTAGCTTCGGGCCGACCAAAGCCTTGTGAGTGGATTTGGTAGATGGAAACTGAAAGAAGCCCGTCCTATATATACAGTAGTTGGACAAAATAATGGAAACACCTAGCATAATAGCGTCATAATTTTGAAATATCTATAAAACCGTCAAGAGCTTGTTTATTTTTATGTTTTTGATTTATTATTAGTGTTGCTTAATATGTTTTGCTAAAATTGTTTTTTTTTTACTGATATCATCAGAAAAAGGTAATTAAAATTCATTAAAATGACAGATCTATCGGACTTTCAAAGAGGTCAAATTATTGGTACTCATATGGCAGGTGTTAGCGTAACGAAAACAGCCAAAATTTTTGGTGTATCAAGAAGTACTGACTCGAAAGTAATGGCAGCCTTTGAGAAAGAGGGAAAAAACCTCCTCGTCGAAACAAAACTCCGGAAGAAAACCAAAACTTTCAGATAGGGACTGTCGGACTCTTACACGAATTGTTAGAAAGGATCACAAAAGTACAGCTCCCAAAATTACTGCAGAGCATAATGATCACCTCGAGAACTCTGTTTCCACAAAAAGCTGTTCGCCGGGTGCTTACAACGAATAAGTCCTGGGGTCGATTTATTCGACTAAAAGTGGTGCACCAGCATGGCCGCAGTCAAATGACTGAAATAAGTAAAAGAGTAACAGTATTAGTGATATAAGTGAACTGACTTCACAAGGGTATCGAAACTGCTTCACTAAGAGATTTATCTCTTATAATGCAGTTCATTAACTGGTTGCCTTAATTATAAATTTTAGATGCGGATAAATAGTTTTGAGAAAACTATATCTTCAAGTCAGATAGGTAAATTATAAAAACGGGCTGCTGCATGAAAGAAAGGACTATATTTTGTATTGTTTTTCAATAAATCTTTCGGTAATAAATCTTTCGGCAAGAAAAACCTGTCGATGTGAAAACATTTTTGTTACAAATTTAATTTATTGAATTTAATTAGCTTTATTACTTGGCAGAATGTTCATAACCAAATATTAAAATCGTTTCAGCAACATTTAATAAAGAAAACAAGAAGAAAATAATGGTAAAAAAAACGTGGAAAAACTGATTTTCACGAAGGTTTCCAATCAAACTCTGACTTGGTACCAAAAGTAAATGGTAATTCCCCAGACATATCAGAAGGAAACAAAGGAATGCCATGAGGAAAGGAAACCAATTCAAGAAAGAAGACTTTTGCTTCCCAACCACATTGCTTTGAGTTCAATCCCAGTGGGTGTTTTTTTTTTTGCGCAAGTGTTTTCTACTATAGACCTAGGTCGACCAAAGCCTTGTGAGTGGATTTTGTACACAGAAACTGAAAGAAGCCCGTCGTATATGTATGTGAGAGTGTACACATGTGGACATTGTTTTTGTTTGTGTCTGTCACACCACAGCTTGACAACCGATGTTGGTTTGTTTACGTCCCCGTAACTTAGCGATTCGGCAAAAGTTACTGTTAAAATAAGCACCAAGTTTAAAATAAGTAAGTACTGGAGTCGATTCATTCGATTAAACATTCTTCAAGGCGGTGCCCCAGCATGGCCTCAGTCAAATGACTGAAACAAACACAAACCATCTCCTTTGGATGGCGTTTCGGTATACAAGTTCTATACCTCATAAGGGAAGGAAAAGGATAGGTTGTGTTTCATACTAGTACACCATTAATTGCAATTATGATATATATATATATATATATATATATATATATATATATATATATATATATATATATATATATATATATATATATATATATACATATAACGAAAAAGAAAAAATCCTAGAATCTCAACTTTTTACATTTTGACCGCACCCCATATCTCACATCTGTCACCTTGTTTTTTGGTCTCTATGACGTATGGGATATCTCTTCCAAAATTCCGCCCACGTTTATTTATATTTTCGATCTAAAAATAATCATTCTAATAGTTTCTTTTCACGATACTGCTGCTCTCTCGAACACAATACTTTGACCTTGGTTTCCTCTGATCTATGATATTCTTCAGTTCTTTAAGCTTTCTGTCAACCGACAAAATTGAATTTGTAAGCTCCTCTTTTGTCTTCTCTGTATCACAGTGGCCTAGACTTTTGTTTGGGGCAAAAAGAATCAGAAAAAGACTAATCAAATTAAATCATTTTGATCAGCTTTCAAATGTGAAGTTATTTTGGACAACTTTTATGACACCTTTCTGCACCATTTCACCGATTACGTAGTTATTAGTAATGACATAGTCAAAATTACATCGGCCGTTACGCACAAACAGAAAAACTAAGCAAAATTACTCAAATAATTGACGCACCCTCAGTGAATCTCTGAATACGTTCAGATGTACTTTTCATGACATAACTACACCATCCCTCATCCGTTTCTCATTTAGTTTCGCCTATACCCCCACTTTCCTACTACTCTTCATCTCGATTAGCAACATAGTTTTACGGAAGCCAACGCGAGAGAAGGTGGGATGGAGAGAGACAGACAGACAGACAGACAGACAAAATAAAACAGACAGACAGACAGACAAAAAAAAAAACAGACAGACAAAAAGACTTGAAGGCATGGCTAGAAATGTATGCAGCTCTTCCTCAAATCACAGCCTGTCGTCATGAACAGAGTATTTGATAATGAACACGGGCTAACGAGGGAACCTCTTTTAGAACCTATTAGAAAGAGCAAGCAATTCTCCTTTAGATTACTCACTGTGGTCTTACATAAGAGATATTATTTACATTATTGACCATTGACGATATTTGTCCTCATCTTGTTTGTTGTTAACACAACGTTTTCGGCTAATATACCCTCCAGCCTTCATCAGGTGTCTTGGGGAACGTTTTCAGCTGATGTGCCCTCCAGCCTTCATCAGGTGTCTTGGGGAACGTTTTCGGCTGATGTACCCTCCAGTCTTCATCAGGTGTCTTGGGGAACGTTTTCGGCTGATGTACCCTCCAGCCTTCATCAAGTGTCTTGTGGAATTCAGCCGAAAACGTTCCCCAAGACACCTGATGAAGGTTGGAGGGTATATCAGCCGAAAACGTTCCCTAAGCCACCTGATGAAGGTTTGGAGGGTATATCAGCCGAAAACGCTGTGTTAACAACAAACAAGATGAGGACAAAATCCGTCAATTGTAAATAATGTAAATAATGTACATAATCCCTCATCTCTTAAATATAGAACTGTAAATAAGAGATATTGAATAATGTAAACACTGACACACTAAAAGGCATGATGGTCACGGTTGGAACACATTTCATCACAGATATGCTTAATCAGAGCAAACCTGAAATTAAACAATAGCGACAACATAGTACATGCGTAGAAATTAAACTTAGTTAAAAGGTTGAACTCTATTATTCTACTTTAGCCTTTTATAAAAGTTTAGTGGGGGAAAAGTGCGACGCATTCTTGGGGAGACCTTGGGCGTCGGAAAAGATCAACAAGCCGCTCTTTTCCGAGAGAACTTTCGGCCCGAGACCGATGTATAATTTCCAAAAATCTCTAGCCTGGCAGTGTTACCGAGGCGCTTTGCCGAGCATGTCCGAGATGTATGCAGGACAACGAGACGGTTCTGCATACACTCGTCCAGTGCCCGAGCATTGCTGATCTGTGGGTTTATGTCGAACATCTGCTGTCGCATTCGTTTGGTATGTTGATTTTCTGTTTATTTCTATGTATCTTGACCATATTATACCGACGAGTAGAAGTTGCATACTACTGCAATAACTACGAAGTCATGATCTATAATTTAGTCTGTTTTTAAGGGGCTAGCTTTGAAAGTTGCATTTCCTCGCGTTCGGTAAAAATGTGTTTATTATGGTAGTTTGACCTTAGAGTTCCTCTTAGCGTGAGACATTCTCGTATAGTAATACCCTTATATAAATATATATATATATATATATATATATATATATATATATATATATATATATATACCGGTTGCTTGGATGTCTTTTATTTGTAGCTGCACCAGGTATCTAAATATTGCACAGGTTATGCCACCATTTGAGTTTATGAAACCAAACTCTGCTATCTATGAATGCTTCTGAGCTGTAAAAATGACCATAACCCAAAGGTCACAGTTTGAATCAACATTTCTGGTTGTGACCTTAGTGTTTAATCTATCCAGTTACTGCTGGGTAATTTTCAAGGTGTGTCGCACGAGCCTTGTTTGACTTTTCGACCTGTTTTTGGTCTTGATCCCATTTACAGCAGACAATTTTGTTGGGGATCGATGAAAGATGTAGGGTCGAAAAGCTGTAAGATTGTTGGGGTTGATAAAAGTTATGTGACAGTAAAACATGTGTAAATACCTCAATATTTATATTGTTATATTAACTGAATGAGTGCAAGTAAAATTGGAAAGTGGGTAAATATAGTTTGAAACACGAACAAAATAGTTACAGTTTTAACTACTCGTTTTGTTACATAATTTAAGGACAATTCATTGCTGACATTTAGTTGAGAGATAATTACACACCGTATTGTTCGTAGACTGGATGTTTCTATTATGCTTTCTATGTAATAAATTCGTGTTGCAGAATATTCTTGAAACAATTTCAAATTTAGTGAAATGCAATACTTTAATTGGGGCATATTTTATATAATTTAGAAATGAATGTTATCTTCATAGGTTCAGAGCGTTATATATGTTGAAATTGATGCATTGCTCTATGCAAGTCTGCTTGTGCTTATTTATGAAATTTTAACCTACTTTTCATCTAAGATAATTATATTTCAGTGTCTCTCAATTTTAACACATTGCTATATGAATTTTATAATTCTTACTGCTGTAAATATTAAACAGTTAACTTATGGAAAACCCTTCAAACATTGATAAGAAACAAATACAATAATACCCCACTTAGCACTATCTCGTTTACTGCTAATCAGCTTCAACATTCACTTTCTATTTTTCGTTTTTGCAGACAATATATTTAGTAGTTTACCATCCACTATCTTTTATATGAAAAAGATAATAATAACTCGCGCTTTATAAATTTACTTGTATTTTGAAGCATATATTTTCATAACATTGTTGCATAATGTTAAAAAGTCTTATACTGGTTACAAATTTTGGTACAAGGACAGCAAGGTCGGGAGAGGAGGTGAGTCGTTTACATCGACCCCAGTGCTCAACTGGTACCTCATTTTATCGACCCCCAAAAGGACGTTAAGACGGACGAAATGTCGCGAAGCATTTTGTCCGGTGTGCTACCGATTCTGCCAGTTCGCCGCCGCAGAATTTCTTATATTTATTTCTTTGTTGCCCACAGAGGGCAAAACATAGAGGGGACAAACAAGGACAGACAAAGAGAATAAGTCGGTTACATCAACCCCAGTGCGTAACTAGATGAAAGGATAAAAGGCAAAGTCAACCTCGGCGGAATTTGAACTCCGAACTTAACAGCAGACGAAATACTGCAAAGCATATCGCCCGGCGTGCTAACAATTCCGCCATCTCGCCGCCGTTTTATATTAAGCAAGGTAAAAAACGGCGAGCATCAGTAAAAATGCAATGCAGTATTTCTTCAGGCACTTTACATTCAGAGTTCAAATTTGGCAGAGATCAATTTTACTTTTCATTCTTTCTGGGTTGATAAAATAAAGTACTTGTCAAGTAATGCAATCGATTAACATCTTCCCCTCAAAACTACTCTCTTTGTACTCAATTAGAAATAATTGTAATAAGTAAGACATAGAACTATTAAAACGAGGGAGAAAGTGTTTCGCAGCATTTTTCTTCCAACTCTTTTTTTTTATTTCTTCATATTGAGTTTAAGTCACGTGGAAGTTAATTTTGCCTTTAATTATTTTGGGGTCGATAAAGTAAGTACAACTTGGGTATTGGGGTCGATGTAATCAACTAACTCCCTCCCACTAAAGTGGTACCAACATTTGAAATTATTATATTACTTCTCAGAGCTCTCGGTCTTACTTGCTCTGGTTGATCCTGTGAGAGGGGTCAGCAACCTGCTGTCATTAATTATAAGACTTGTTACTTGGACGTTCACTATCGAGGAGATACTCAACACCCAAGCGTCAATATCAAAATTCTAGCTGTCTAAATTTTACCCGCACTTTCCATAGTCTCTGTAACTTAATGGCTAGGTCCTATTACTTTGCTATTTTTTCTATATGTCTCATATTGACTTCCTCATCATTTAGGACTGTAAAGTCAATTACCCGGCAATTTCTATTCTTCTTCTTCTTCTTCTTCTTCTTCTTCTTCTTCTTCTTCTTCTACTACTACTACTACTACTACTACTACTACTACTACTACTACTACTACTACTACTACTAATAATAATAATAAGGATTTTTAATTGCTGCACAAGACCAAAGCCTCCCCACCAGAAATTACCAAAAACACATAATGAAAAGAAATATAACAAGTAACTGTAGAATATGTGGAGATCGACAAGAAACAATAAATCATAGTATCTTTGGCTGCCCAGTCCTGGCTAAGAAGGAATATATTCACAGACACGACAGAGCTGGGACCTATATACACTGGAAGCTATGCCAACATTATGGAATAGCAACAGAAAAAAGGTGGTATAAACACACACCAGAAAAGGTCACAGAAAACGAGAAAGCAACCATACTCTGGGATATGCCAATACACACAGATAGAGAAATTAAGGCAAATAGACCAGATATAGTTGTCAAAGATCATGAAGAAAAAAAATGCTTTCTAATTGATGTATCAATACCAGCAGATGACAACGTTTCTCTAAAAGAAATGGAAAAACTTTCAAAATACAAAGACCTGGAAATAGAGATAACTCGAATGTGGAATCTAAAAACAGAAACAATTCCTATCATAGTAGGTGCCTTAGGTATAATAAAAAAATATTCAGACAAATACATAACAAAAACACCAGGATTTACAAATATATATAACATACAGAAAATTGCACTACTGGGTACTGCACACATTCTACGCAAAACACTTTCAATACAGTAAACATAAGAGCACCACAGCAAACCACAGCACATACCCAAGGCGCACAGAGCTGCGCTCGGTTGTGAAGTGAAAGCACGTTATAAAAATAAAACTACTGAATAATAATAATAATAATCAGGCCGCCTAGCTTCTTTTACTCTGTCAGTTTGTATGTTAAAATTCCACAATATCTTGTATTTCTTACTTTCTAGCAATTTACTAGGTTCATGTCCATACCATTATTTATCAGTATGTTCAAATCATAGCTTTCTACATAACTCCCAGTGGAATATTCTTCCTAGATTGTTATGTCTTTTCTTATATTCCTTCTGTACCAGTATGATACATACACTTTCCCCTTTTGATTTACACAACCTGCATTTGGAGTCTATCTTGGCTTTTATGCAAATAGTCCTCAATGCTTGGTCTTGTGCTGCTGCTAACAAACTTTCTGGCTCCCTTTTCAATCTACTTTTCTGCAACCATAACCATGTCTCACTATTACTATTACTATTACCTGCAACTACCTTTGGAAATCTATCATGCAAAGCTTTCTCTTACCAATTAGATAATCTTTCCTCTTTTTTCTGGTTTTTAACTTCATTTGACTTTTTGCTTTCCTTATGTCGTACTGTGACACTAGCAGCTCCTAATAAACTTTCTTCATTATTACCTATATATGAGGCTATATCTACTCTAGCTAACTTCACTTAGTCTTCTACTGATATTAACCCTCTACCACCTTCCTTTCCAGGTAAGTATAATCTCGCTACTCCTTCTCTAGGATTATGTCCTCCATTCATATTCAATCTTTTTCTAGTTCTTCTGTCTAGATTTACTAATTTAGATTTTGTCCAATCTACGCAAGTTTCTGATTTATCTTAGTAACGATACTGCCCAAGTATTTACAGCCTTCACCAGATTCAGACTCTTTAGTTTTGACTTCATCAGCCTCCTCACCCTTCTGATGTACTCCTCATTTTTTGTTTTCATTTCCATAATTAGTACTCTATCGAATTCTGCGAAGATACATTTATGACTTTCTTCCCACTTAAGAAAAGAAGACTCCTTCTGCTGCCGACACTATCACTGCAACAGCTACATCTGCAACAAAAGCATCATCATCATCAATAGCAACAGCAAAAGATGCAACAAGAGAAATAATCAACATCCGCAGCAAACACCAACGTCACACCCAAGCAAAGCAAATGTATAGCCAACACCACCACAACCCAAAGAGATCTCATCCACACCAACGAGTCAAACAACCAAGAGAAATACGCAACTGCGCAGACATACACATCCCACCTGGCACAAATTTCTCCGACTGCGAAAACTCACCTCCCGAGGAAATCAGTTTGAAAGAATCATCAGAATGAATACTTGTGAAGGTACAGAATAAAAATTTGGGAAACGGAAAGCGTTGCCCCAGATTGGAAGCGAAGAGTTTAGCGGAGGAGACCCACAAACCGAAATGAAATCACTCACTCACTCCTCAAACACCAACACAATCACAAACACATAAAAATAAAAGTTAAAGTATTTTCCTTTGTAGAAAGAAAGTAAATGTGTTTGTTTTATTTTTTTTATTCTTGGAAAATAAAAGTATTAAGAAACGATTTTCTTGGAAAATGAAACCATGAAGGAACGAATGAAATGTAGAAAAGTATGACTAATATTCACTGAGACTCAAACTGTCCATTCATTTTTTTTACGCAATTGCTTTAATATATATTTGGTAACGGCTTTCCCGTTTATTTATATCTTAGCGGCATTTCATCCGTTTTCACGCTCTGCGTTCAAATTCCGCCGAGGTCGACTTTGCCATTCATCATCCTTTCGGGGTCGATGTAATAGACTTACCCACTCCACGAAACTACTGGCTTTGTGCCTAAATCTTATATTATTATTATTCTAGGCGTCGAGGATAATCAGCTAAACAGTCTGTTCAGGAGAACTTTCGGGCCGGGGCCCATGGACAATTTCCAAAGGTCCCTCGCCTGGCAGTGCTACCGAGGTGCGCTACCTGTTCGAGATAAACTCTACCGACACGGAAGTGCCGTCAACCGGGCCTGCCCGAGGTGCGCTCAGGACGACGAAACCGTTCTGCACACTCTCGTCCAGTGCCCGAGCATTGCTGACCTGTGGGTCTATATCGAACAGCTACTGTCACGTGTAGGACGGATCCGGCTATCAGCTGAATCCATCATGAGAATTGACCCGCCGACCTCCTTTGACCGGGAGGGCAAGGAAATTTTCCTATGCCTAGTGGCTGTAGCGAAAGAGGTGATATGGTGGACCCGTTTGAAAGGGCTAAAGACAGACACTTTCCTCTTTGGCCAAGGCCTCATCAACTTTTTCAGAGAGGGAAGTGCTGTCTCATAGCAAATTCGTTGAAAGATGGGTGACTGTTGGAAGAATGGCCAGTATAAACGGACCAATTCTGAGAATACACCTGTAGAAAAAAAAAGAAGAAAAAAAAGGTAATGTAAAAGGTGAAAGGGCTCTATACCCCTTTCTTATTTTTTCTGACCAGGCTCCCGTGGTTTTATGGGTTTTTCCACGTGTAACCTTTCCTTTTTCGAAGCGCCCCCCCCCCTTTGGGAGTTCTACTTATTTATTTATCTATTTATTTATCTATTTATTTGTAATATCTTTCTCCGTTTTCTTCCTCTGTTTAGACGAACTTTCCTACCTTTTCGGACAAAACCTTTTGTAACCTTCGTCCTGTCTTTGTCCTTATATGTTTTTAATTGATATTAGCCCTTGTGGCCAATAAAACGAATTAATTATTATTATTACTACTACTACTACCACTACTACTACTACTACTACTACTACTACTACTACTACTACTACTACTACTACTACTACTACTACTACTACTACTAGTAAGACTCGTGGAAATTAAACAGAATGGAAAAAAATTAAGAGGACTTCTTTAAGAAAGAATAGATGACTTGCATTTTTATAGCATTCATGGTTTAGCTTTCTTTAAATATTCTTGACGTTCGTCTACATTCATTTCCTCACGTCTCCGTAACTGTTGTCTTTTTCCTCTTTTAATCAGATTTTCTCGCTGTTCCTCCCTGATCCGTGCTCTGTATCTGCGCATCCCTTCTCGGGCAGCTTGCGACCATGTTTCTTGTAAATCCAGAGTTTTAGATAAATTAATCCTTATAAGCAAATTTCAATTTTTTAAGCGAGCTGACAATAAATAGTTGCACTTATAAGCATGCTTTAAGCAATGGTCGCTTAAAAAAATTAGTTCAATAAAAAAAAAACTTTTTACTATCAACACACCACTACCACCACCACTATCTGCCTCCCCCTCTCTCTTAATATAACTGCCTCTCCTGTACATCTCTTTCTCTGTCTACCTTCCATTTCAACTAAATTTTTAACTACGTAATAAGTATTCCTTGCCCACCCCACCGCACGACATTAACATTTCTCTCTCCCTCTTTTTCTCTCCTTCTTCGCCTCTGCTTTAGCTGACCACGTGACCACTTGGCCTAAGTGTATTAATATAAATCACCTTTCTCTACTTCTTTCTTCTTTTATCCCTCCCCTTCTCTCTCTTTCTCTCTCTCACTCTTACTCCACCTCCATCTTCACCTCCATCTCCACCTCTCTAACTAACTATTGTATAACGGGCGAACGAACAAGAAGATTATTATATAGATTATTATTGCCGGTTAAAATGCTTACCAAGAGCTCGTTCTTCGTTACGTTTAGAGATCAAATTCCGCCGAGGTTGACTTTGCCTTTCATCCTTCTGGGGTCGATAAATTAAGTACCAGTCAAGTACTAGAATCGATGTGATCGATTTCCCCCCTCCAGGAAAAAAATCCAGGCCTTGTGTCCATAGTAAAAAGGATTATTATTATTATTATTATTATTATTATTATTATTATTATTATTATTATAGAAAGGATTGAGGTAACTCCTCCTGAAGATATAGAGTCAAAATTAAAAGAAGAGTGCCATTGTTATCTAGTAAACGATATTTCAACATCTTGTGTGTCTTCAACTGGTTCAAAAAATAAAAAAATAAAATCAATTTGTCAATCTACTTCATTTTGGTTAATATAGAAACGATTGAGGTAACTCCTCCTGAAAATATAGAGCCAAAATTAAGAGAGGAGTGTCATTGTTATCTATTGAACGATATTTCGACATCTTGTGATGTTGAAGATACACAAGATGTCGAAATATCGTTCACTAGATAACAATGGCACTCTTCTTTTAATTTTGACTCTATTATTATTATTATTATTATTATTTTATGTTTGACTTTTGTTTTGCATTTGTACAAGTTGGATCCAAGTCTCACCCAGAGACCTCAAGAGACAACAGGTTAGAAGTTCATGTAGGTGTTATGCCTAGGGTACCATATATTTGGATTTGTACAGTTTTGTTCAAGTGAATGTTTAAGAAACCATAAGAAAATTATGTTTGCTTTAAAATTTGAGATCACATAGACAGTATTTTACGTAGGATATGGGCAGTTCCCATGAGCACTATCTTTTGGACTTCAGCCATTTTGGGGTTTCCTGGTATCTGAGCTAGGTAGTAATCAGCCCGTTTCGCTGTCATTCCCAGGGCACCTATGACAATAGGTATTGTTTTCGTCTTCAGATTCCACATTTTGCTAATTTCTATTTCAAGATCTTTATTATTATTATTATTATTATTATTATTATTATTATTATTATTATTATTATTATTATTATTATTATTATTATTATTATTATTATTATTATTATTATTATTATTATTCAGTAGTTTTATTTTTATAACGTGCTTTCACTTCACTACCGAGCGCAGCTCTGTGCGCCTTGGGTATGTGCTGTGGTTTGCTGTGGTGCTCTTATGTTTACTGTATTGAAAGTGTTTTGCGTAGAATGTGTGCAGTACCCAGTAGTGCAATTTTCTGTATGTTATATATATTTGTAAGTCCTGGTGTTTTTGTTATGTATTTGTCTGAATATTTTTTTATTATACCTAAGGCACCTACTATGATAGGAATTGTTTCTGTTTTTAGATTCCACATTCGAGTTATCTCTATTTCCAGGTCTTTGTATTTTGAAAGTTTTTCCATTTCTTTTAGAGAAACGTTGTCATCTGCTGGTATTGATTATTATTATTATTATTATTATTATTATTATTATTATTATTATTATTATTATTATTATTATTATTATTATTATTATTATTATTATTCAGTAGTTTTATTTTTATAACGTGCTTTCACTTCACTACCGAACGCAGCTCTGTGCGCCTTGGGTATGTGCTGTGGTTTGCTGTGGTGCTCTTATGTTTACTGTATTGAAAGTGTTTTGCGTAGAATGTGTGCAGTACCCAGTAGTGCAATTTTCTGTATGTTATATATATTTGTAAGTCCTGCTATTTTTGTTATGTATTTGTCTGAATATTTTTTTATTATACCTAAGGCACCTACTATGATAGGAATTGTTTCTGTTTTTAGATTCCACATTCGAGTTATCTCTATTTCCAGGTCTTTGTATTTTGAAAGTTTTTCCATTTCTTTTAGAGAAACGTTGTCATCTGCTGGTATTGATACATCAATTAGAAAGCATTTTTTTTCTTCATGATCTTTGACAACTATATCTGGTCTATTTGCCTTAATTTCTCTATCTGTGTGTATTGGCATATCCCAGAGTATGGTTGCTTTCTCGTTTTCTGTGACCTTTTCTGGCGTGTGTTTATACCATCTTTTTTCTGTTGTTATTCCATAATGTTGGCATAGCTTCCAGTGTATATAGGTCGCAGCTCTGTCGTGTCTGTGAATATATTCCTTCTTAGCCAGGACTGGGCAGCCAGAGATAATATGATTTATTGTTTCTTGTCGATCTCCACATATTCTACAGTTACTTGTTATATTTCTTTTCATTATGTGTTTTTGGTAATTTCTGGTGGGGAGGCTTTGGTCTTGTGCAGCAATTAAAAATCCTTCATTATTATTATTATTATTATTATTATTATTATTATTATTATTATTAGTAGTAGTAGTAGTAGTAGTAGTAGTAGTAGTAGTAGTAGTAGTGCAGTGGAATGCAGTGAGCTGCCAGAATCGTTAGCAATATTTCTTCCCGCTCTTTACCTTCTATGATCAAATCTCACCGAGGTCTACTTTACTTTCAACCATTTGTGGTCAATAAAATAAAGTATAAGTCTAGCACTGGAGTCAATGAGGTTGACTTAACCAGTGGGGGAAAGATTGCTGGTTTTGTACCTAAATTAGAAATTATTGTTATTATTGTTGTTGTCACCAGAGTAGTGAGACATACTTTTGTTGAGCTCAGAAAGCTTTTGAATTTGAAAGATATGAACGAACAATGTTATTTTGTTTTTCAATTTTTTAAAAAATATTATTCTGCTATTTTTATTATTCTGCTATCATGGGATAATGTTAACTAGTGAAGTTTGTTTCTTAACAAAAGAAAAATACTGGTTTATATATTCTTATATATTCATTTTTACATTTTGAGCTTTTCTAGTCGGTGATATGTAAAATAGGTGTCTGCGACAATAACAAAACATTCGTCTATTAAAATGCCTCCTACAAAAAAAAAAAAAAAAAAAAGTAATGAGAAAAAAGGGATCTTAATAGACGAATGTTGTGACTAAAACGAGAACACTATTTTATTGTCACAAGACACACAAAAAGGCGGGGAAAATGACAGACTTGTAGTAAAAATAATAGCACAATATTATTATATGCCGAAAGATTGAGTCGTTTCTTTTTTCATCCGACACAGAAGATGTTGACTGTTTGATGGATACATTTCGGTGCACCCATGCGAACGGTGGTAAACGGGAAGCGATGTGGTGGAGACCCTGTTGTTCTAATTCGACCCAACCATATATATATAAGCAATGTTAATTCTCTAAATGAAGTATTAACAGTAACTGCACGATAAAGTGTAGTATATTGCCACTTAAGTGTGGCTGACCCCTAGGGGTGGATGTTACTGTTGCTTTTAGCCCCAGGAGGACATCTCCTCCAGCTGGCTTATCGACACACGACTGTGTCCTGTTTGCCAAGGGAAGTTATCCCTCTCACCACGATCTGCAGCACGAACGGATCCGGATTTCAGGGTTATTTCCCTTCGTCGGCGTTCGATAGCTACTGACCTTGGTGAGAGAGACAAAAACCTGGCAATCTTATATCTACTTTTCCAGTGAAATTCTTCACTGATATCGAAAAGGTGAAAACAAGCAATGTTAATTCTCTAAATGAAGTATTAACAGTAACTGCACGATAAAGTGTAGTATATTGCCACTTAAGTGTGGCTGACCCCTGCAGATCGTGGTGAGAGGGATAACTTCCCTTGGCAAACAGGACACAGTCGTGTGTCGATAAGCCAGCTGGAGGAGATGTCCTCCTGGGGCTAAAAGCAACAGTAACATCCACCCCTAGGGGTCAGCCACACTTAAGTGGCAATATACTACACACACACATATATATATATATATATATATATATATATATATATATATATATATATATATATGTATATATATATAGGAGTGGCTCTGTGGTAAGTAGCTAGCTTACCAACCACATGGTCCCGGGTTCAGTCCCACTGCGCGGCATCTTGAGCAAGTGTCTTCTACTATAGCCTCGGGCTGACCAAAGCCTTGTGAGTGGATTTGGTAGACGGAAACTGAAATAAGCCCGTCGTATATATGTATATATATATATATATATATGTATGTGTGTGTGTGTGTGTTTGTCCCCCCCCCCCCAACATCGCTTGACAACCGATGCTGGTGTGTTTATGTCCCCGTAACTTAGCGGTTCGGCAAAAGAGATCGATAGAATAAGTACTAGGCTTCTAAAGAATAAGTTCTGGGTCGATTTGCTCGACTAAAAGGCGGTGCTCCAGCATGGCCACAGTCAAAAGACTGAAACAAGTAAAAGAGTAAAGATATATATATATATATATATATATATATATATATATATATATATATATATATATATATATATATATATATATATATATATATATATATATATATATATATATATATATATATATATATATATATATATATATATATATATATATATATATATATATATATATATATATATATATATATATATATATATATATATATATATATATATATATATATATATATATATATATATATATATGGTGGAGTCGCAATGGCCCAGTGTTTAGGGCAGCGGACTCGCGGTCATAGGATCGCGGTTTCGATTCCAGACCGGGCGTTGTAAGTGTTTATTGAGCGAAAACACCTAAAGCTCCACGAGGCTCCGGATGGTGGCGAACCCTTCTGTACTCTTTCACCACAACTTTCTCTCACTCTTACTTCCTGTTTCTGTTGTGCTGTAATTCAAAGGGTCAGCCTTGTCACACTGTGTCACGCTGAATATCCCCGAGAACTACGTTAAGGGTACACGTGTCTGTGGAGTGCTCAACCATTTGCACGTTAATTTCACGAGCAGGCTGTTCCGTTGATCGGATCAACTGGAACCCTCGACGTCGTAAGCGACGGAGTGCCAACAACAACATATATATATGATTATCAGAAACGGGGATATCGTTATTCAGTTCATATTAAAACAGTTGCGTTAAAAAAATTGAACGAATATTGCAAGAATGTCAGTCATATTTTATTAATTGCATTTCTCCTTTCGTGATTTCATTTTCCAAGAAAATGTTTCTTAAGAATTTCATTATCGAGAAAAAACCAGCCTTACTTTGTCTTTGAAACAAAAAAGATGGGGGGAAAAAAAACAGAACTTGCATCTACTTTTGCGTTTTTAAGTGTTTGTTGAATAACGTCCTTGTTCTTTTTCCTTCATTTTCTTTTTAGTACGTTTGTTCTACTTCACACGCTTTTGTAGATCCCTACACTTAACGTTTAATATTTTGTATGCCATGAATATATTATACGAAATTGCTCCTAGTAGCTAAATAATTGAAATTATTTGCTTTTATCCTTCTGGGGTCGGGGTCAATAAGAAAAAGAACCAGTTAAGTTTTGCTTAACTAATCCCTCTCCAAATTGCTGGCCTAGTGCTTAATTTAAAATTTTAACGATAATAATATAATCTGGCTTTGTGCCTGTAATAGAAAGGAATATTATTATTATCATAATTCTAATTATTATTATTATTATTATTATTATTATTATTATTATTATTATTATTATTATTATTATTATTATTATTATTATGATGATGATGATGATGATGATGAAGGCGGCGATCTGGTAGAATCGTTAGTGCGCTGGACCAAATGCTGATCGGTATTTTGTCCGTTCTTACGTTCTGAGTTCAAATTCCGCCGAGGTTGACTTTGCCTTTCATCCTTTCAGGATCGATAAATTAAGTACCAGTGAAACACTGGGGTTGATGTAATCGGCTAGTCCCCTCCCACAAAATTTCAGGCCTTGTGCCTATAGCAGAAAAGATTACTATTGTTGTTATTATTATTACTACTTCCGCCTTTGGGAAGGTGGAAGTATTGTTTTCAGTCGTCTTTGTTAGTTCGTTTGTCTGTGGACAAAATATCTCAAGAACCGCTGGATGGATTCGGATTGAACTTTCGGATATGTTTGTCCTCGTGATTGGCACGAACTGATTAGATTTTCGGATCGATCCGCTACCGGACAAGGATTCTGGATTACTTTTTTAATATTTTCTTTACATGTAAATGTAAAGTTTCACATAGTTCTCTTGTACACACACACACAAACATACATACATATACTCACACATTTTCAGCGTTGAACATTACCATCTAATTTCCATTGTACACACGCGCGCGCGCATGCTGAAATTCGTCTTTTACACACGCATCTCCTCACACTTCAAACACCGTTTATCGGCTTTTTCACTCCTTTCTTCATGATTCATCCATCACCCCTTCCTTTCTCATTCATACGTCGCTCTCTTTGCTCTTTATCTCCGTTACCTTCACCTCTCACTCTCTCTCTCTCTCTCTCTCTCTCTCTCTCTCTCTCTCTCTCTCTCTCTCTCTCTCTGTATATATATATATCTATATATATATATATCTATATATATATATTATTACTATTATTATTATTTTATGTTTGACTTTTGTTTTGCATTTGTACAAGTTGGATCCAAGTCTCACCCAGAGACCTCAAGAGACAACAAGTTAGAAGTTCATGTAGGTGTTATGCCTAGGGTACCATATATTTGGATTTGTACAGTTTTGTTCAAGTGAATGTTTAAGAAACCATAAGAAAATTATGTGTTTGCTTTAAAATTTGAGATCACATAGACAGTATTTTACGTAGGATATGGGCAGTTCCCATGAGCACTATCTTTTGAACTTCAGCCATTTTGGGGTTTCCTGGTATCTGAGCTAGGTAGTAATCAGCCCGTTTCGCTGTCATTCCCAGGGCACCTATGACAATAGGTATTGTTTTCGTCTTCAGATTCCACATTTTGCTCATTTCTATTTCAAGATCTTTATATTTGCTCAGTTTTTGGTAGGTCTTGACAGATACGTTTATATCGATTGGGACAGTCATATCAATGAGGAGGCATGATTTTGGTCTGAAGTCTTTCAGTATGATGTCTGGCCTATTTGCGTCTATCTTTCTGTCAGTTTGAATGGTGAAGTTCCAGAGGAGTGCAATGTGATCATTTTCAAGTACTGGGGGTGGTTTGTGTTCCACCAGTTTTTATCATGGGGCAAGTCCAGGTTTTTGCATATGTTACCCAGTGAATATATTGTGCAGCTCTATCATGCCTGTTGAGATACTCTGTAGGCGCAAGCAGACTGCACATGGAGACAACATGATCGATGGTCTCATTTTGTTGTTGGCATATACGACATAATGGGGAGCTGCCGTTCTTTAATATGTTGGCCTGGTAGTTCTTTGTAGGTAGGCATTGATCTTGGGCTGCTATGATAAACCCCTCTGTTTCTGATTTCAAGCCAGAGGCCATTAACCATTGGTGGGTAAGGGCTTTGTCAATATCTGCATTATTCGCTCTCTTTGGGTATTTGCCATTGAGAGGTTTTCCATGCCATTTTTCAGTCATAATATCTAAGGCAGCAATTTTTGCACGGGTTTTCAAGCGCTTAGCTTTTTCTGCAGGTGTTTCTAGTTCGTCTAATTCTTGAATTTGTTGCAATTGGAATTCACTTAGATAGTCCTTTGTCTGTTTTGTTACTGAGTAAGATGATTTCTTGCTTTCATGTTTTAAGACAAGTTTTAGCATCCAGTCCTCAGAGTTTTTCAGATAGGTGTCTAGGCCAATTGTGGCTACCTTCATTGTTAATGCCAGCTGTAGAAGTCCTCGGCCTCCCTCTTTTCTTGGCAGATAAAGACGTTCTCTATCTGCCTTAGGGTGGTGCATTCTATGCATTGTCAACAGTTTTCGTATTTTTCTGTCAACATTACATATTTCAGTAATTGACCAGTTAACGATATTGAAACTGTAAGTCACGACTGGTATGGCTAGAGCATTGATCGCTTCGATCCTGTTTCTCGCGTTCAGTTCTGTCTTCAATATTGCTCTCACCCTGCGATAACATTCTCTTCTGATCCTTTCCCTCATCACTGAGTGCTTGATATTGTCCCCTTCAATTACCCCTAGGTATTTGTAGCTCTCCGCTGGTTCTAACTCTTTTATGACATTTTGCTGGTCAAGGTTCACGTTAGATGTATTTGTCATTTTTCCTTTGATAAAGGTAGCTTTTGCACATTTATCAAGGCCAAATTGCATCCTGATGTCATCACTGAATTGTTTAACAATCGCTAGTCGGCCTTTGAGTTGTTGGTCATTTTTTGCAAAGAGCTTTAAATCATCCATGTAAATGAGATGATTTATATTTTTATCAAATATTTTATAACCATACTGTACATCATTGAACAATTTTGAGAGTGGTATTAGGGCTAGACAGAAGAGGAGTGGTGATAGTGAGTCACCCTGGAAAATGCCACATGAAATTCTTACATCTCCAGCATTTAGAGATTCATTGTCATTGTTCAACATCAGTGTGGTTCTCCATGATCTCATACTTACAGATAAAAAGTTTCGCAGAGTAGGAGCTATTTTATACATTTCCAGACATTTCCTAATCCAGCTATGTGGTAGGCTATCAAAGGCCTTTTTATAGTCTATCCAGGCTATTGACAAGTTTTTGTGTCGCTTGTGACAATCTTCTAAGATCATCTTATTGATGAGTAGCTGATCTTTACAACCATAAGATCCACGTTTACATCCCTTTTGCTCATTAGGGAATATGCTACTTTCTATTAAAAAACTATAGGTGTACTCGGTTAGGACAGATGTTAGCGTCTTATACATTGTTGTTAAGCAGGTTATGGGGCGATAATTTTTTGGTTCGTTTGTTTCCTCATTTTTTGGAAGCAGGAATGTTAAACCATTAACTAGCCAAGAGGGCATCAAACTAGGATTTTGCAAAACATCGTTGTAAAGTTTTGTTAGCAGTTCATGGCTTTCTGGGAAGGCATTCAACCAGAAGTTAGGAATTTTATCCTTTCCTGGAGACTTCCATTTGCTTGACCTCCTGAGAGCAGATCTTATATCTTCTACCTTGACCCCCTCCCACTTTTGCTCCTCTAAGGAGTCTAGGTCTGTAGATATTCTATCAATCCAAGGGGCCTTTTCATTGTGTGTTTTATCTTCTGCCCAGATTTTATTCCAAAATTCTTGCATTTCTTCTTTTGATGGGACAGACTTTATTGTTACTGGTGTTTTCCCTATCTTCCTGTAGAAATTTTTGGGGTTATTTTTGAACATGTTATTATCTCGGAAGAATCTAACACGCTTTTCATACCTTGCTATGCGGGCAGCTTTAGCACATACCTTTTGCTTGATGGTTTCTATGGTGGCATCAATGTCAACTATGGTTTTCATATTATATTTTTTCTTTAGTTTTGGGGTCTTTGTAGGTTTGATACTCTTGTCAAATTTAAGGTTTTTCAAACATTCTATGTCAGATCTAAGCAGCTTAATTTGGTGTTGAATGCGTTCTTGCCAAGAAGGCTTTTTGTGCGAGTGTTGTCTTTTTCTTCTAATCTTTTCACCACATAGAATCGTTGAGATTCTTGCGGATGCATAGTACAGGTGGTTGAGATCTGTAATATCAACATCATTAGCTGAAATTATATCCTTAAGTGCAAGGCGGATTTTACCAATTATTTTCAGGTTTTGGTTAGAATTGCGAATTTTGGGGAGGGTGTCGCGTTCATTCATACTAGTTTCTTTAATTTTCAGCCATTCAATCATGATTATTATTATTATTATTATTATTATTATTATTATTATTATTATTATTATTATTATTATTATTATTATTATTATTATTATTATTAAGGCCAGCTGACTGAATCGTTAGCACGCCGGGCGAAATGCTTTGCGATATTTCGTCTCCCGTTACGCTCTGATTTCAAATTCCACCGAGGTTGATTTTACCTTTCGTCCTTTCGGGGTTGATAAATTAAGTGCCAATGAAACACTGGGGTCGATATAATCCACTCACCCCTTCCCCCAAATGGCAGGCCTTGTGTCTATAGTAGAAAGAATTATTATTATCATTATTATTATTATTATTATTATGTTGTTTTTTTTCTTCTTTCTTCAAATTTTCTTCCATTTCTCGCCGAGTGTTTTCCGTACACCTAGGGCAGAGAAACTCGTTGTATGCATTCCCAGTTTACACACGCAAATTCTCTTTATCACAGGTTTTGCTGGAACTCCTGGAGTCTTGCATGCATAGTGGGCTTGCTATCTGTAGCCTACGGTACCATGCTATCCATTCTTTTCAGCTATCTAGTGCTTGCTACCTTGGCCATGTCAAGGTGGCAAACCTTTTGTAACAGTTCTACTGGGCAGTCTATTCCAATTTCCTTTATATTCCTCTTGATGCCTTCTGATACCGTTCTTCAGTTTTCATAGCCAGGCTATTTCGTACTTAAGAGGGTTGTATCTATCTATCTATCTTTTCGCTTTCCTTCTTGACTATTCGCGTGTCAAAGGGCATGCAACGTCGACTGTATAGCATATGTGGTGCACCTTGTCCACCCCCACTAGGTCCGGTCTGTTATACTCTAGCTTCTGATCTGTTTGGACTGGGAAATCCCTGAGGATTTTGATATAGTCTCCGACTCTGCCACTCTGTGTGTACTGTGTTCATACCACGTCTTGCTTCTCTCTAGCCCCCCCCTCTTTTCGCACATTTTCCAATGTAGCACTTTCGCTACCTGATCGTGTCGTCACAACTTGCAGTGTTTTGGGACAAGTCAAGGGCATTCGTTCGTGACATGGGCAATGGTTTCATCCACTCTATTGCAGATGCGGCACAGTAGAGACACTTGCTCATTCCTCAGGTTGACCCTCCAGTTCGTGGCCAGAGCTTTGTCCTGCGCTGCCAGTATAGTGCTCTAAGTAATGAATTCGAGGGTTTCGTTTATTTACGAATTGATTTTTTAATTTCCCTGTTCTTAGGCTTCTAATCCTCTTTTAGTTAAACATTTACAAAGTTTAATTCAGTTCAATTAAAAAGCAAGGGCAAGTAACGCATTGTTAAGTCACACTATAATTTGCGTGCAGGGTGTGCATCGCCCCTCCGACGCCTTTTTAAAAAAAATTTCTTAATACTTCCACTTTGATTCTTTTTACTTTTATATTGAATATTTCTAGGTTCGACCGTTCTCCATATATAATTCTAATTGTAGAGTTTATTGCATTGTTATTATTCACACATGACTAAGAATCTTTGCGAAAAAGAAAACAGCCCTCAGAAACAATAATAATTAACAATATAATCCAAAGTTGTGAGAAAACGAGCCCACATATTCGCAATAGCATTAATAATGAGGCAGAAATAGCACACGACCTAAAAGTAGGTACAATAAATAATTGCAAAATGCGAATCATTTACCTCACTTAAGGTTAACAAAAGGCGTCTCATCTCTAATCTTAGATTTATGGTTATTAACTCCGCCAGATCCGTGATAGGCTTAATTAGTAAGAAAATAATTATCAATAATAATAATAGTTTCAAATTTTGGCACAAGACCAACAATTTCGGGCGAAAGGATAAGTCGATTACATCGACCCCTGTGTTCAAATGATACTTATTTTATCGACCCCAGAAGGACGAAAGCAAAGACGACCTCGGCGGAATTTGAAGTCGGAAAGTAAAGAACTCGGAAAGTTGCCCGGCGTGCTAACGATTCTGCCAGCTCTCCGCCTTATCAATAGCAATAATATTATAAGAGCTACTAACCTGCAGCAATAGAACTTAATTATACTGTAGCAAAATGGCTTAGCAATATCTAATAAGAATATATTGGAGTTTTACCCAATCTGACATTGTAAACATTTACTCTTCCATACCTAAGATTTTACACATCACTCACCAACCAGATTCCCTCCTTATGACCAGAAGTCGGCCTGCCAAGAATCTCCAATTCTTTCTGTATTGTGCTGTATGCATATAATCAGCTGGGTTTCTGTTTCCAGTCCATACGTTGATGTCAGTCCACAAATGTCTTTAACATCGTCTTGTTTTTTCCCCTCCACACTTCATGTTAGAATGACCTGAGGCAGTAACTCGTTGTGCATTGTATGTCCAAAATATAGTAGTTTTGTGGACACGGTTCTGGACAATACGCGTCTTTCAGCTTTCAGCTCTTCTAGTACCGCAGATTTGTTACCTTCATGTGCTTCTCATTAGTGCATTAAAGTTCGCCAAAAAGTACAATATATAAAAAAGAAAGAGAGAATATATTCCACAGAAGAAAGACTCTACTCTCGATACGGATTCCATCCGGGTTCAAAACATTCGATCCAGTGTACGAATGTCTACATCAATGCAAAACTGTACATTTTAGACACGATCACCAAGAAATTCACGTCCATAGACTTCAGTTTATACAGGGTGAATATCTAATTATACTTAGAGACATGAGCAACCACATACTAAATAAACTTTGAAAAGACTTTTAGAATAACCGTCGAGACTGACTTCAGGATTGCAGAGCTTTTAGACATCTCTCTGAGTGAAGCGAAGTTCCATAAACCATTTAGAATTGTTAGAGTCATTAGAGCGTCGAACAAAATACTTTGAAGAGTTTTTCTGACTCTCTACATTTTGAGTTCAAATCCCACCGAAGTCAACTCTACCTTTTATACTTTCGGGTTGACAAAAAAAAAAAAGGAGTGCTAATCCAAGGCGGTGAACCGGAGAAGCTGTTAGAAAATCAGACCGGATGCTTTGCAGCATTTGTTCCGGATTTTAATATTCTGAGTTCAAACCATGGTCTACTTGGGTAGTAGACTTAACCTGAATCCTGGTTTAACGCTACCACCTGGTACCGTGTGTGTCGTTAGAGAATCCTACTTTGTTGCAAGCATTCATACTAGGTTTATGTTTGATAATATCTTTCTCTCTCCCTTCTACTAGTGTCAGAGGCTCTGTAATGGATCATGGACACTACCTTCCCTCCTGGATAAAAAGTAAGAAAAAGATAACCTTGAGAGAAACCAATTTACATAAAGGAGCTTATCAATCACATGGCGGTAAACATTTCAAACTATGTTATTACAACCATACTGCTACGTTTAGGATAACTCCACACAACTGTCAAATCATATCTAGAAGTTAAGGGCACAGATTTCAACATAAAGTGAAGAATACAAGAAAGGAATAAACCATGTAATAATGCAGTTACACAATGTAACATATGCTCAGTTGAGAAGAGCCCCATCCTCTGGAGCAAATACACATATAAGATGTACCTAAATAGGTAACTGCGGATTATGACAAATGCAAACAATTCGATAAAAGGTGGCTACAATACTGTAACATATCAACACCACCACTATATCGGGGATAACAATATGCTGTGACGCACAGCGCAGTAACCCTCATGGACACCTCAACGCTGAGCTTTTCTACTCTCGACAAGAACGGTTTCATTTTCCTTTTGATTTTTTCATTCTTGCCATATTTTATTCTTTCGGTTTTTACATACCTTCTAAGCCCTTTTCTATTCATTTATTACGTCTCTTCTCTATCACACACACACTCACACACGCGCACACACACACACACACACACACACACACACACACACACACACACACACACACACACACATAAAATCAAGTGGAGTTGTTCCCATGGCATTCTGCTGTTAGGGCACCAGACGTATTTACCAATCTTTTCCATACTCCCCAGTCTTTGACCTTCTTTATGAAACCGATCTCCGACTGGTACAGTATAGAATTAAATATTAGAATGAAATACTTTCATTGAAGTATTTCATTAGGCCAGATAATCTCGATGGCAGGCATTTCCTCTCCAACATATTGATGTTGTTTGCTCTCAAAGACCACATGCACTTTTGAGAGTTTTCTCTTTCTAATCCTGCCGGGTACTAATACACTGTCCACACTAATTAGAAGGATTGAGAGATTTAGACGGTAACAACTCGAACATCAGCAAGTAGTATTGCATTACATGATTACCCGTAGCAAGTATATATTCATACTTACATACATATACAAATACACACATACATATACATACATGCACATATATATGTGTGTATATATGTATGTGTGTGTGTACATGTGGGTGTGTATGAATATATATATATAAATGTGTATGCGTATACATATGCGTGTATATATATATATATATATATATAAAGTGTAGTATATTGCCACTTAAGTGTGGCTGACCCCTAGGGGTGGATGTTACTGTTGCTTTTAGCCCCAGGAGGACATCTCCTCCAGCTGGCTTATCGACACACGACTGTGTCCTGTTTGCCAAGGGAGTTATCCCTCTCACCTCGACCAGCAGCACGAACGTATCCGGATTTCAGGGTTATTTCCCTTCGTCGGCGTTCGACAGCTGATGACCTTGGTGAGAGAGACAAAAACCTGGCAAACCTTATATCTTCTTTTCCAGTGAAATTCTTCACTGATATTGAAAAGGTGAAAACAAGCAATGTTAATTCTCTAAATGAAGTATTAACAGTAACTGCACGATAAAGTGTAGTATATTGCCACTTAAGTGTGGCTGACCCCTAGGGGTGGATGTTACTGTTGCTTTTAGCCCCAGGAGGACATCTCCTCCAGCTGGCTTATCGACACACGACTGTGTCCTGTTTGCCAAGGGAGTTATCCCTCTCACCTCGACCAGCAGCACGAACGTATCCGGATTTCAGGGTTATTTCCCTTCGTCGGCGTTCGACAGCTGATGACCTTGGTGAGAGAGACAAAAACCTGGCAAACCTTATATCTTCTTTTCCAGTGAAATTCTTCACTGATATTGAAAAGGTGAAAACAAGCAATGTTAATTCTCTAAATGAAGTATTAACAGTAACTGCACGATAAAGTGTAGTATATTGCCACTTAAGTGTGGCTGACCCCTAGGGGTGGATGTTACTGTTGCTTTTAGCCCCAGGAGGACATCTCCTCCAGCTGGCTTATCGACACACGACTGTGTCCTGTTTGCCAAGGTCATCAGCTGTCGAACGCCGACGAAGGGAAATAACCCTGAAATCCGGATACGTTCGTGCTGCTGGTCGAGGTGAGAGGGATAACTCCCTTGGCAAACAGGACACAGTCGTGTGTCGATAAGCCAGCTGGAGGAGATGTCCTCCTGGGGCTAAAAGCAACAGTAACATCCACCCCTAGGGGTCAGCCACACTTAAGTGGCAATATACTACACTTTATCGTGCAGTTACTGGTAATACTTCATTTAGAGAATTAACATTGCTTGTTTTCACCTTTTCAATATCAGTGAAGAATTTCACTGGAAAAGAAGATATAAGGTTTGCCAGGTTTTTGTCTCTCTCACCAAGGTCATCAGCTGTCGAACGCCGACGAAGGGAAATAACCCTGAAATCCGGATACGTTCGTGCTGCTGGTCGAGGTGAGAGGGATAACTCCCTTGGCAAACAGGACACAGTCGTGTGTCGATAAGCCAGCTGGAGGAGATGTCCTCCTGGGGCTAAAAGCAACAGTAACATCCACCCCTAGGGGTCAGCCACACTTAAGTGGCAATATACTACACTTTATCGTGCAGTTACTGGTAATACTTCATTTAGAGAATTAACATATATATATATATATATATATATATATATATATATATATATATAAAAGAGAGTTTGTATGTGCGTGTGCGTATTCTCCTTATGCATTCCAAAACCTAGTTGCTGATTTTGACGTATGGGGTATCAAAGAATTCAGTAGGCTTTTGGTTACCAACTAAACTATATTTTCATTTACATATTTGCATTACAAAAATATAACATTATCATTTTTATTTTCGTCACCTATCGTAAACGACATTTTATAACACCACCACATCGACGATGACATCACATACGAGTGTTTTCGCGTGTTCGTTACGTACGTTTGGCCGATGACTGACAAATATATGTGTGTGACGGTGTATGTGTCTGTCAGTATACATACATTTTTGTGACGACTGACACACACATATCTAAAGACAGAAACAGTCACACAAAAGGACAGAGATAGGTTTGAGGTGTGCGTTAATGTGTATGCGTCTTAGTATTTGTATGTGACTTTACCCCTCCCCCAACAGTGAAACGCAGCGATTTAGAAAGTTTAGTTTAGTTACGGCCTGGATTTTAAACGAACAACGTTCACTTTCAAGTACTACCAACTTGAAGATTTGGTTGATTTAACAGCGCTCACAATACTCGCAAATATATCTGAAAAAAGAAATGTTATTCTGATTATTATAACAAATTCGTGAACTTGGCGAAGTAGAAAGCCTCAGCAGTTATTTCAATATAATTACAGAAATGTTATTCTACTCCTAACCAGTTTCAAGATTATGCTTTTTAACAGTTCCTATCGTATTCCTCCTATACTTCGTCATCACTGTGAAAATCAGCGTCGCACAACTTTTTTTTACTGCGTTAGTCAGTATTTATTCTACAGCCTATAACGTCACACAGTTAAAAAATACATAGCAATATCAAATTAATTGATATCTTGCTATATACATCCTTCAGCAAATGTTTTAAATTAGCATTTATAACAGCAGCATATTCCTTTCTATACACTTGGATCAGCGTTCATTTCAAAATTATAAAATAAATTATATTTGCATAAAAAACTGAATTGCCTTCTGAATTTTCTTGGACTTTCAATTTCTTCACCGTGACATTTATTCAACCGTGAATTTTATAACATTTAGTACATGTTCCAAATAAATGTTGACTTTCTGTACTTTGTTACATTGGTGACGCATAG